>NW_027017026.1:0-51472 GCF_036013445.1 Caloenas nicobarica
TGTCGGGCTCTACTGGGCCCTGTCGGGCTCTGTCGGGCTCTGTCGGGCTCTGTCGGGCCTGTCGGGCTCTGTCGGGCTCTGTCGGGCTCTGTCGGGCTCTACTGGGCCCTGTCGGGCTCTGTCGGGCTCTGTCGGGCTCTGTCGGGCTCTACTGGGCCCTGTCGGGTTCTGTCGGGCTCTGTCGGGCTCTGTCGGTCTCTACTGGGCCCTGTCGGGCCCTGTCGGGCTCTGTCGGGCTCTGTCGGGCTCTGTCGGGCCATATCGGGCTCTGTCGGGCTCTGTCGGGCTCTGTCGGGCCCTGTCGGGCTCTGTTCGGGCTCTACTGGGCCCTGTCGGGCCCTGTCGGGCTCTGTCGGGCTCTGTCGGCTCTGTCGGGCTCTACTGGGCCCTGTCGGGCTCTGTCGGGCTCTGTCGGGCCCTGTCGGCTCTGTCGGGCTCTGACGGGTTCTGTCGGGCTCTGTCGGGCTCTGTCGGGCTCTACTGGGCCCTGTCGGGCCCTGTCGGGCTCTGTCGGGCTCTACTGGGCCCTGTCGGGCCCTGTCGGGCTCTGTCGGGCTCTGTCGGGCTCTACTGGGCCCTGTCGGGCCCTGTCGGGCTCTGTCGGGCTCTGTCGGGCTCTACTGGGCTCTGTCGGGCCCTGTCGGGCCCTGTCGGGCTCTGTCGGGCCCTGTCGGGCCCTGTCGGGCCCTGTCGGGCTCTGTCGGGCTCTGTCGGGCTCTACTGGGCCCTGTCGGGCCCTTTCGGGCTCTGTCGGGCTCTGGTCGGGCCCTGTCGGGCTCTGTCGGGCTCTGTCGGGCCCTGTCGGGCTCTGTCGGGTTCTGTCGGGCTCTGTCGGGCTCTGTCGGGCTCTGTCAGGCCATATCGGGCTCTGTCGGGCTCTGTCGGGCTCTGTCGGGCTCTGTCGGCTCTGTCGGGCTCTACTGGGCCCTGTCGGGCCCTGTCGGGCTCTGTCGGGCTCTGTCGCGCTCTGTCGGGCCCTGTCGGTCTCTGTCGGGCTCTGTCGGGCTCTGTCGGGCTCTACTGGGCCCTGTCGGGCTCTGTCGGGCTCTGTCGGGCTCTGTCGGGCTCTGACGGGTTCTGTCGGGCTCTGTCGGGCTCTGTCGGGCTCTACTGGGCCCTGTCGGGCCCTGTCGGGCTCTGTCGGGCTCTGTCGGGCCCTGTCGGGCTCTGTCGGGCTCTGACGGGTTCTGTCGGGCTCTGTCGGGCTCTTGTCGGGCTCTGTCGGGCCCTGTCGGGCCCTGTCGGGCTCTGTCGGGCTCTTTCGGGCCCTGTCGGGCTCTGTCGGGCTCTGTCGGGCTCTACTGGGCCCTGTCGGGCCCTGTCGGGCTCTGTCGGGCTCTGTCGGGCCCTGTCGGGCTCTGTCGGGCTCTACTGGGCCCTGTCGGGCTCTGTCGGGCTCTGTCGGGCTCTGTCGGGCCTGTCGGGCTCTGTCGGCCTCTGTTGGCTCTGTCGGGCTCTACTGGGCCCTGTCGGGCTCTGTCAGGCTCTGTCGGGCTCTGTCGGGCTCTACTGGGCCCTGTCGGGTTCTGTCGGGCTCTGTCGGGCTCTGTCGGTCTCTACTGGGCCCTGTCGGGCCCTGTCGGGCTCTGTCGGGCTCTGTCGGGCTCTGTCGGGCCATATCGGGCTCTGTCGGGCTCTGTCGGGCTCTGTCGAGCCCTGTCGGGCTCTGTCGGGCTCTACTGGGCCCTGTCGGGCCCTGTCGGGCTCTGTTGGGCTCTGTCGGGCTCTGTCGGGCTCTGTCGGGCCCTGTCGGGCTCTGTCGGGCTCTACTGGGCCCTGTCGGGGCCCTGTCGGGCCCTGTCGGGCTCTGTCGGGCTCTGTCGGGCCCTGTCGGGCCCTGTCGGGCTCTGTCGGGCTCTGTCGGGCCCTGTCGGGCCCTGTCGGGCTCTGTCGGGCTCTACTGGGCCCTGTCGGGCCCTGTCGGCCCTGTCGGGCTCTGTCGGCTCTGTCGGGCTCTACTGGGCCCTGTCGGGCCCTGTCGGGCTCTGTCGGGCTCTGTCGGGCCCTGTCGGGCTCTGTCGGGCTCTGTCGGGCCCTGTCGGGCTCTGTCGGGTTCTGTCGGGCTCTGTCGGGCTCTGTCGGGCTCTACTGGGCCCTGTCGGGCCCTGTCGGGCTCTGTCGGGCTCTGTCGGGCTCTGTCAGGCCATATCGGGCTCTGTCGGCCTCTGTCGGGCTCTGTCGGGCCCTGTCGGGCTCTGTCGGGCTCTGTCGGGCCCTGTCGGGCTCTGTCGGGCTCTGTCGGGCTCTGTCGGGCCCTGTCGGGCTCTGTCGGGCTCTGTCGGGCTCTGTCGGGCTCTACTGGGCCCTGTCGGGCCCTGTCGGGCTCTGTCGGGCTCTGTCGGGCTCTGTCGGGCTCTACTGGGCCCTGTCGGGCTCTGTCGGGCTCTGTCGGGCCCTGTCGGGCTCTGTCGGGCTCTGTCGGGCCCTGTCGCGTCCTGTCGGGCTCTGTCGGGCTCTGTCGGGCCCTGTCGGGCTCTGTCGGGCTCTCTCGGCTCTGTCGGGCTCTCTCGGGCTCTGTCGGGGCTCTGTCGGCTCTACTGGGCCCTGTCGGGCTCTGTCGGGCTCTGTCGGGCTCTGTCGGGCACTGTCGGGCTCTGTCGGGCTCTGTCGGGCTCTACTGGGCCCTGTCGGGCTCTGTCGGGCTCTGTCGGGCTCTGTCGGGCCTGTCGGAGTCTGTCGGGCTCTGTCGGGCTCTGTCGGGCTCTACTGGGCCCTGTCGGGCTCTGTCGGGCTCTGTCGGGCTCTGTCGGGCTCTACTGGGCCCTGTCGGGTTCTGTCGGCTCTGTCGGGCTCTGTCGGTCTCTACTGGGCTCTGTCGGGCCCTGTCGGGCTCTGTCGGACTCTGTCGGGCTCTGTCGGGCCATATCGGGCTCTGTCGGGCTCTGTTGGGCTCTGTCGGGCCCTGTCGGGCTCTGTCGGTCTCTACTGGGCCCTGTCGGCCCTGTCGGGCTCTGTCGGGCTCTGTCGGGCTCTGTCGGGCTCTACTGGGCCCTGTCGGGCTCTGTCGGGCTCTGTCGGCCCTGTCGGCTCTGTCGGGCTCTGACGGGTTCTGTCGGGCTCTGTCGGGCTCTGTCGGGCTCTACTGGGCCCTGTCGGGCCCTGTCGGGCTCTGTCGGGCTCTGTCGGGCCCTGTCGGGCTCTGTCGGGCTCTGTCGGGCTCTACTGGGCCCTGTCGGGCCCTGTCGGGCTCTGTCGGGCTCTGTCGGGCTCTACTGGTCTCTGTCGGGCCCTGTCGGGCCCTGTCGGGCTCTGTCGGGCCCTGTCGGGCCCTGTCGGGCCCTGTCGGGCTCTGTCGGGCTCTGTCGGGCTCTACTGGGCCCTGTCGGGCCCTGTCGGCTCTGTCGGCTCTGTCGGCCCTGTCGGGCTCTGTCGGGCTCTGTCGGGCCCTGTCGGGCTCTGTCGGGTTCTGTCGGGCTCTGTCGGGCTCTGTCGGGCTCTACTGGGCCCTGTCGGGCCCTGTCGGGCTCTGTCGGGCTCTGTCGGGCTCTGTCGGGCCATATCGGGCTCTGTCGGGCTCTGTCGGGCTCTGTTGGGCCCTGTCGGGCTCTGTCGGGCTCTACTGGGCCCTGTCGGGCCCTGTCGGGCTCTGTCGGGCTCTGTCGGGCTCTGTCGGGCCCTGTCGGTCTCTGTCGGGCTCTGTCGGGCTCTGTCGGGCTCTACTGGGCCCTGTCGGGCTCTGTCGGGCTCTGTCGGCTCTGTCGGGCTCTGACGGGTTCTGTCGGGCTCTGTCGGGCTCTGTCGGGCTCTACTGGGCCTGTCGGGCCCTGTCGGGCCCTGTCGGGCTCTGTCGGGCTCTGTCGGGCCTGTCGGGCTCTGTCGGGCTCTGTCGGGCTCTGTCGGGCTCTACTGGGCCCTGTCGGGTCCTGTCGGGCTCTGTCGGGCTCTGTCGGGCTCTGTCGGGCTCTACTGGGCTCTGTCGGGCCCTCTCGGGCCTGTCGGGCTCTGTCGGGCCCTGTCGGGCCCTGTCGGGCCCTGTCGGTCTCTGTCGGGCTCTGTCGGGCTCTACTGGGCCATGTCGGGCCCTGTCGGGCTCTGTCGGGCTCTGTCGGGCCCTGTCGGTCCCTGTCGGGCTCTGTCAGGCTCTGTCGGGCTCTGTCGGGCTCTACTGGGCCCTGTCGGGCCCTGTCGGGCCCTGTCGGGCTCTACTGGGCTCTACTGGGCTCTGTCGGGCTCTGTCGGGCTCTACTGGGCCCTGTCGGCCCTGTCGGGCTCTGTCGGGCTTCTGTCGGGCCCTGTCGGGCTCTGTCGGGCTCTGTCGGGCTCTGTCGGGCTCTACTGGGCTCTACTGGGCTCTGTCGGGCTCTGTCCGGCTCTACTGGGCCTGTCGGGCCTGTCAGGCCTTGTCGGGCTCTGTCGGGCTCTACTGGGCTCTGTCGGGCTCTCTCGGGCTCTGTCGGGTTCTGTCGGGCTCTACTGGGCTCTGTCGGGCTCTGTCGGGCTCTGTCGGGCTCTACTGGGCCCTGTCGGGCTCTGTCGGGCTCTGTTGGGCCCTGTCGGGCTCTGTCGGGCTCTGTCGGGCTCTGTCGGGCTCTACTGGGCTCTGTCGGGCTCTGTTGGGCTCTGTCGGGCTCTGTCGGGCTCTGTCGGGCTCTACTGGGCCCTGTCGGGCTCTGTCGGGCTCTGTCGGGCTCTGTCGGGCCCTGTCGGGCTCTGTCGGGCCCTGTCGGGTCCTGTCGGGCTCTGTCGGGCTCTGTCGGCCCTGTCGGGCTCTGTCGGGCTCTGTCGGGCTCTGTCGGGCTCTACTGGGCCCTGTCGGGCTCTGTCGGGCTCTGTCGGGCCCTGTCGGGCTCTGTCGGGCTCTACTGGGCCCTGTCGGGCTCTGTCGGGCTCTGTCGGGCTCTGTCGGGCCTGTCGGGCTCTGTCGGGCTCTGTCGGGCTCTGTCAGGCTCTACTGGGCCCTGTCGGGCTCTGTCGGGCTCTGTCGGGCTCTTTCGGGCTCTACTGGGCCCTGTCGGGTTCTGTCGGGCTCTGTCGGGCTCTGTCGGTCTCTACTGGGCCCTGTCGGGCCCTGTCGGGCTCTGTCGGGCTCTGTCGGGCTCTGTCGGGCCATATCGGGCTCTGTCGGGCTCTGTCGGGCTCTGTCGGGCCCTGTCGGGCTCTATCGGGCTCTACTGGGCCCTGTCGGCCCTGTCGGGCTCTGTCGGGCTCTGTCGGGCTCTGTCGGGCTCTACTGGGCCCTGTCGGGCTCTGTCGGGCTCTGTCGGGCCCTGTCGGGCTCTGTCGGGCTCTGACGGGTTCTGTCGGGCTCTGTCGGGCTCTGTCGGGCTCTACTGGGCCCTGTCGGGCCCTGTCGGGCCCTGTCGGGCTCTGTCGGGCTCTGTCGGGCCCTGTCGGGCTCTGTCGGGCTCTGTCGGGCTCTACTGGGCCCTGTCGGGCCCTGTCGGGCTCTGTCGGGCTCTGTCGGGCTCTACTGGGCTCTGTCGGGCTCTGTCGGGCCCTGTCGGGCTCTGTCGGCCCTGTCGGGCCCTGTCGGGCCCTGTCGGGCTCTGTCGGGCTCTGTCGGGCTCTACTGGGCCCTGTCGGCCCTTTCGGGCTCTGTCGGGCTCTGTCGGGCCCTGTCGGGCTCTGTCGGGCTCTGTCGGGCCCTGTCGGGCTCTGTCGGGTTCTGTCGGGCTCTGTCGGGCTCTGTCGGGCTCTACTGGGCCCTGTCGGGCCCTGTCGGGCTCTGTCGGGCTCTGTCGGGCTCTGTCAGGCCATATCGGGCTCTGTCGGGCTCTGTCGGGCTCTGTCGGGCTCTGTCGGGCCCTGTCGGGCTCTGTTGGGCTCTGTCGGGCTCTGTCGGGCTCTGTCGGGCTCTACTGGGCCCTGTCGGGCCCTGTCGGGCTCTGTCGGGCTCTGTCGGGCTCTGTCGGGCCATATCGGGCTCTGTCGGGCTCTGTCGGGCTCTGTCCGGGCCCTGTCGGGCTCTGTCGGGCTCTACTGGGCCCTGTCGGGCCCTGTCGGGCTCTGTCGGGCTCTGTCGGGCTCTGTCGGGCCCTGTCGGTCTCTGTCGGGCTCTGTCGGGCTCTGTCGGGCTCTACTGGGCCCTGTCGGGCTCTGTCGGGCTCTGTCGGGCTCTGTCGGGCTCTGACGGGTTCTGTCGGGCTCTGTCGGGCTCTGTCGGGCTCTACTGGGCCCTGTCGGGGTCCTGTCGGGCTCTGTCGGGCTCTGTCGGGCTCTGTCGGGCTCTACTGGGCTCTGTCGGGCCCTCTCGGGCCCTGTCGGGCTCTGTCGGGCCCTGTCAGGCCCTGTCGGGCCTGTCGGTCTCTGTCGGGCTCTGTCGGGCTCTACTGGGCCCTGTCGGGCCCTGTCGGGCTCTGTCGGGCTCTGGTCGGGCCCTGTCGGTCCCTGTCGGGCTCTGTCAGGTTCTGTCGGGCTCTGTCGGGCTCTACTGGGCCCTGTCGGGCCCTGTCGGGCCCTGTCGGGCTCTACTGGGCTCTACTGGGCTCTGTCGGGCTCTGTCGGGCTCTACTGGGCCCTGTCGGGCCCTGTCGGGCTCTGTCGGGCTCTGTCGGGCCCTGTCGGGCTCTGTCGGGCTCTGTCGGGCTCTGTCGGGCTCTACTGGGCTCTACTGGGCTCTGTCGGGCTCTGTCCGGCTCTACTGGGCCCTGTCGGGCCCTGTCAGGCCCTGTCGGGCTCTGTCGGGCTCTACTGGGCTCTGTCGGGCTCTCTCGGGCTCTGTCGGGTTCTGTCGGGCTCTACTGGGCTCTGTCCGGGCTCTGTCGGGCTCTGTCGGGCTCTACTGGGCCCTGTCGGGCTCTGTTGGGCTCTGTTGGGCTCTGTCGGGCTCTGTCGGGCTCTGTCGGGCTCTGTCGGGCTCTACTGGGCTCTGTCGGGCTCTACTGGGCTCTGTCGGGCTCTGTTGGGCTCTGTCGGGCTCTGTCGGGCTCTGTCGGGCTCTACTGGGCCCTGTCGGGCTCTGTCGGGCTCTGTCGGGCCCTGTCGGGCTCTGTCGGGCTCTGTCGGGCTCTGTCGGGCCCTGTCGGGCTCTGTCGGTCCCTGTCGGGTCCTGTCGGGCTCTGTCGGGCTCTGTCGGGCCCTGTCGGGCCCTGTCGGGCCCTGTCGGGCTCTGTCGGGCTCTGTCGGCTCTACTGGGCCCTGTCGGCTCTGTCGGGCTCTGTCGGGCCCTGTCGGGCTCTGTCGGGCTCTACTGGGCCCTTTCGGGCTCTGTCGGGCTCTGTCGGGCTCTGTCGGGCCTGTCGGGCTCTGTCGGGCTCTGTCGGGCTCTGTCGGGCTCTACTGGGCTCTGTCGGCCCTGTCGGGCCCTGTCGGGCTCTGTCGGGCCCTGTCGGGCCCTGTCGGGCCCTGTCGGGCTCTGTCGGGCTCTGTCGGGCTCTACTGGCCCTGTCGGGCCCTGTCGGGCTCTGTCGGGCTCTGTCGGGCCCTGTCGGGCTCTGTCGGGCTCTGTCGGGCCCTGTCGGGCTCTGTCGGGTTCTGTCGGGCTCTGTCGGGCTCTGTCGGGCTCTACTGGGCCCTGTCGGGCCCTGTCGGGCTCTGTCGGGCTCTGTCGGGCTCTGTCGGGCCATATCGGGCTCTGTCGGGCTCTGTCGGGCTCTGTTGGGCCCTGTCGGGCTCTGTCGGGCTCTACTGGGCCCTGTCGGGCCCTGTCGGGCTCTGTCGGGCTCTGTCGGGCTCTGTCGGGCCCTGTCGGTCTCTGTCGGGCTCTGTCGGGCTCTGTCGGGCTCTACTGGGCCCTGTCGGGCTCTGTCGGGCTCTGTCGGGCTCTGTCGGGCTCTGACGGGTTCTGTCGGGCTCTGTCGGGCTCTGTCGGGCTCTACTGGGCCCTGTCGGGCCCTGTCGGGCCCTGTCGGGCTCTGTCGGGCTCTGTCGGGCCCTGTCGGGCTCTGTCGGGCTCTGTCGGGCTCTGTCGGGCTCTACTGGGCCCTGTCGGGTCCTGTCGGGCTCTGTCGGGCTCTGTCGGGCTCTGTCGGGCTCTACTGGGCTCTGTCGGGCCCTCTCGGCCCTGTCGGGCTCTGTCGGGCTCTGTCGGGCTCTACTGGGCCATGTCGGGCCTGTCGGGCTCTGTCGGGCTCTGTCGGCCCTGTCGGTCCCTGTCGGGCTCTGTCAGGCTCTGTCGGGCTCTGTCGGGCTCTACTGGGCCCTGTCGGGCCCTGTCGGGCCCTGTCGGGCTCTACTGGGCTCTACTGGGCTCTTTCGGGCTCTGTCGGCTCTACTGGGCCCTGTCGGGCCCTGTCGGGCTCTGTCGGGCTCTGTCGGGCCCTGTCGGGCTCTGTCGGCTCTGTCGGGCTCTGTCGGGCTCTACTGGGCTCTACTGGGCTCTGTCGGGCTCTGTCCGGCTCTACTGGGCCCTGTCGGGCCCTGTCAGGCCTTGTCGGGCTCTGTCGGGCTCTACTGGGCTCTGTCGGGCTCTCTCGGGCTCTGTCGGGTTCTGTCGGGCTCTACTGGGCTCTGTCGGGCTCTGTCGGGCTCTGTCGGGCTCTACTGGGCCCTGTCGGGCTCTGTCGGGCTCTGTTGGGCCCTGTCGGGGCTCTGTCGGGCTCTGTCGGGCTCTGTCGGGCTCTACTGGGCTCTGTCGGGCTCTGTTGGCTCTGTCGGGCTCTGTCGGGCTCTGTCGGGCTCTACTGGGCCCTGTCGGGCTCTGTCGGGCTCTGTCGGGCTCTGTCGGGCCCTGTCGGGCTCTGTCGGGCCCTGTCGGGTCCTGTCGGGCCTGTCGGCTCTGTCGGGCCCTGTCGGGCTCTGTCGGGCTCTGTCGGGCTCTGTCGGGCTCTGTCGGGCTCTACTGGGCCCTGTCGGGCTCTGTCGGGCTCTGTCGGGCCCTGTCGGGCTCTGTCGGGCTCTACTGGGCCCTGTCGGGCTCTGTCGGGCTCTGTCGGGCTCTGTCGGGCCTGGTCGGGCTCTGTCGGGCTCTGTCGGGCTCTGTCGGGCTCTACTGGGCCCTGTCGGGCTCTGTCGGGCTCTGTCGGGCTCTGTCGGGCTCTACTGGGCCCTGTCGGGTTCTGTCGGGCTCTGTCGGGCTCTGTCGGTCTCTACTGGGCCCTGTCGGGCCCTGTCGGGCTCTGTCGGGCTCTGTCGGGCTCTGGTCGGGCCATATCGGGCTCTGTCGGGCTCTGTCGGGCTCTGTCGGGGCCCTGTCGGGCTCTATCGGGCTCTACTGGGCCCTGTCGGGCCCTGTCGGGCTCTGTCGGGCTCTGTCGGGCTCTGTCGGGGCTCTACTGGGCCCTGTCGGGCTCTGTCGGGCTCTGTCGGGCCCTGTCGGGCTCTGTCGGGCTCTGACGGGTTCTGTCGGGCTCTGTCGGGCTCTGTCGGGCTCTACTGGGCCCTGTCGGGCCCTGTCGGGCCCTGTCGGGCTCTGTCGGGCTCTGTCGGGCCCTGTCGGGCTCTGTCGGGCTCTGTCGGGCTCTACTGGGCCCTGTCGGGCCCTGTCGGGCTCTGTCGGGCTCTGTCGGGCTCTACTGGGCTCTGTCGGGCTCTGTCGGGCCCTGTCGGGCTCTGTCGGGCCCTGTCGGGCCCTGTCGGGCCCTGTCGGGCTCTGTCGGGCTCTGTCGGGCTCTACTGGGCCCTGTCGGGCCCTTTCGGGCTCTGTCGGGCTCTGTCGGGCCCTGTCGGGCTCTGTCGGACTCTGTCGGGCCCTGTCGGGCTCTGTCGGGTCTGTCGGGCTCTGTCGGGCTCTGTCGGGCTCTGTCGGGCTCTGTCGGGCCCTGTCGGGCTCTGTTGGGCTCTGTCGGGCTCTGTCGGGCTCTGTCGGGCTCTACTGGGCCCTGTCGGGCCCTGTCGGGCTCTGTCGGGCTCTGTCGGGCTCTGTCGGGCCATATCGGGCTCTGTCGGGCTCTGTCGGGCTCTGTCGGGCCCTGTCGGGCTCTGTCGGGCTCTACTGGGCCCTGTCGGGCCCTGTCGGGCTCTGTCGGGCTCTGTCGGGCTCTGTCGGGCCCTGTCGGTCTCTGTCGGGCTCTGTCGGGCTCTGTCGGGCTCTACTGGGCCCTGTCGGGCTCTGTCGGGCTCTGTCGGGCTCTGTCGGGCTCTGACGGGTTCTGTCGGGCTCTGTCGGGCTCTGTCGGGCTCTACTGGGCCCTGTCGGGTCCTGTCGGGCTCTGTCGGGCTCTGTCGGGCTCTGTCGGGCTCTACTGGGCTCTGTCGGGCCCTCTCGGGCCCTGTCGGGCTCTGTCGGGCCCTGTCGGGCCCTGTCGGGCCCTGTCGGTCTCTGTCGGGCTCTGTCGGGCTCTACTGGGCCCTGTCGGGCCCTGTCGGGCTCTGTCGGGCTCTGGTCGGGCCCTGTCGGTCCCTGTCGGGCTCTGTCAGGTTCTGTCGGGCTCTGTCGGGCTCTACTGGGCCCTGTCGGGCCCTGTCGGGCCCTGTCGGGCTCTACTGGGCTCTACTGGGCTCTGTCGGGCTCTGTCGGGCTCTACTGGCCCTGTCGGGCCCTGTCGGGCTCTGTCGGGCTCTGTCGGGCCCTGTCGGGCTCTGTTCGGGCTCTGTCGGGCTCTGTCGGGCTCTACTGGGCTCTGTCGGGCTCTCTCGGGCTCTGTCGGGTTCTGTCGGGCTCTACTGGGCTCTGTCGGGCTCTGTCGGGCTCTGTCGGGCTCTACTGGGCCCTGTCGGGCTCTGTCGGGCTCTGTTGGGCCCTGTCGGGCTCTGTCGGGCTCTGTCGGGCTCTGTCGGGCTCTACTGGGCTCTGTCGGGCTCTACTGGGCTCTGTCGGGCTCTGTTGGGCTCTGTCGGGCTCTGTCGGGCTCTGTCGGGCTCTACTGGGCCCTGTCGGGCTCTGTCGGCTCTGTCGGGCCCTGTCGGGCTCTGTCGGGCTCTGTCGGGCTCTGTCGGGCCCTGTCGGGCTCTGTCGGGCCCTGTCGGGTCCTGTCGGGCTCTGTCGGGCTCTGTCGGGCCCTGTCGGGCTCTGTCGGGCTCTGTCGGGCTCTGTCGGGCTCTACTGGGCCCTGTCGGGCTCTGTCGGGCTCTGTCGGGCCCTGTCGGGCTCTGTCGGGCTCTACTGGGCCCTGTCGGGCTCTGTCGGGCTCTGTCGGGCTCTGTCGGGCCTGTCGGGCTCTGTCGGGCTCTGTCGGGCTCTGTCGGGCTCTACTGGGCCCTGTCGGGCTCTGTCGGCTCTGTCGGGCTCTGTCGGGCTCTACTGGGCCCTGTCGGGTTCTGTCGGGCTCTGTCGGGCTCTGTCGGTCTCTACTGGGCCCTGTCGGGCCCTGTCGGGCTCTGTCGGGCTCTGTCGGGCTCTGTCGGGCCATATCGGGCTCTGTCGGGCTCTGTCGGGCTCTGTCGGGCCCTGTCGGGCTCTGTCGGGCTCTACTGGGCCCTGTCGGGCCCTGTCGGGCTCTGTCGGGCTCTGTCGGGCTCTGTCGGGCTCTACTGGGCCCTGTCGGGCTCTGGTCGGGCTCTGTCGGGCCCTGTCGGGCTCTGTCGGGCTCTGACGGGTTCTGTCGGGCTCTGTCGGGCTCTGTCGGGCTCTACTGGGCCCTGTCGGGCCCTGTCGGGCTCTGTCGGGCTCTACTGGGCCCTGTCGGCCCCTGTCGGGCTCTGTCGGGCTCTGTCGGGCTCTACTGGGCCCTGTCGGGCCCTGTCGGGCTCTGTCGGGCTCTGTCGGCTCTACTGGGCTCTGTCGGGCCCTGTCGGGCCCTGTCGGGTTCTGTCGGGCCCTGTCGGGCCCTGTCGGGCCCTGTCGGGCTCTGTCGGGCTCTGTCGGGCTCTACTGGGCCCTGTCGGGCCCTTTCGGGCTCTGTCGGGCTCTGTCGGGCCCTGTCGGGCTCTGTCGGGCTCTGTCGGGCCCTGTCGGGCTCTGTCGGGTTCTGTCGGGCTCTGTCGGGCTCTGTCGGGCTCTACTGGGCCCTGTCGGGCCCTGTCGGGCTCTGTCGGGCTCTGTCGGGCTCTGTCAGGCCATATCGGGCTCTGTCGGGCTCTGTCGGGCTCTGTCGGGGCTCTGTCGGGCTCCTGTCGGGCTCTACTGGGCCCTGTCGGGCCCTGTCGGGCTCTGTCGGGCTCTGTCGGGCTCTGTCGGGCCCTGTCGGTCTCTGTCGGGCTCTGTCGGGCTCTGTCGGGCTCTACTGGGCCCTGTCGGGCTCTGTCGGGCTCTGTCGGGCTCTGTCGGGCTCTGTCGGGCTCTGTCGGGCTCTGTCGGGCTCTACTGGGCCCTGTCGGGCCCTGTCGGGCTCTGTCGGGCCTCTGTCGGGCCCTGTCGGGCCCTGTCGGGCTCTGTCGGGCTCTGTCGGGCTCTGTCGGGCTCTACTGGGCCCTGTCGGGCCCTGTCGGGCTCTGTCGGGCTCTGTCGGGCTCTGTCGGGCTCTACTGGGCTCTGTCGGGCTCTGTTGGGCTCTGTCGGGCTCTGTCGGGCTCTGTCGGGCTCTACTGGGCCCTGTCGGGCTCTGTCGGGCTCTGTCGGGCCCTGTCGGGTCCTGTCGGGCTCTGTCGGGCTCTGTCGGGCCCTGTCGGGCTCTGTCGGGCTCTGTCGGGCTCTGTCGGGCTCTGTCGGGCTCTACTGGGCCCTGTCGGGCTCTGTCGGGCTCTGTCGGGCCCTGTCGGGCTCTGTCGGGCTCTACTGGGCCCTGTCGGGCTCTGTCGGGCTCTGTCGGGCTCTGTCGGGCCTGTCGGGCTCTGTCGGGCTCTGTGGGCTCTGTCGGGCTCTACTGGGCCCTGTCGGGCTCTGTCGGGCTCTGTCGGGCTCTGTCGGGCTCTACTGGGCCCTGTCGGGTTCTGTCGGGCTCTGTCGGGCTCTGTCGGTCTCTACTGGGCCCTGTCGGGCCCTGTCGGGCTCTGTCGGGCTCTGTCGGGCTCTGTCGGGGCCATATCGGGCTCTGTCGGGCTCTGTCGGGCTCTGTCAGGCCCTGTCGGGCTCTGTCGGGCTCTACTGGGCCCTGTCGGGCCCTGTCGGGCTCTGTCGGGCTCTGTCGGGCTCTGTCGGGCCCTGTCGGGCTTTGTCGGGCCATATCGGGCTCTGTCGGGCTCTGTCGGGCTCTGTCAGGCCCTGTCGGGCTCTGTCGGGCTCTACTGGGCCCTGTCGGGCCCTGGTCGGGCTCTGTCGGGCTCTGTCGGGCCCTGTCGGGCCCTGTCGGGCTCTGTCGGGCTCTACTGGGCCCTGTCGGGCCCTGTCGGGCCCTGTCGGGCTCTGTCGGGCTCTGTCGGGCTCTACTGGGCCCTGTCGGGCTCTGACGGGTTCTGTCGGGCTCTGTCGGGCTCTGTCGGGCTCTGTCGGGCTCTACTGGGCTCTGTCGGGCTCTGTCGGGCCCTGTCGGGCTCTGTCGGGCCCTGTCGGGCCCGACAGAGCCCGACAGGGCCCGACAGGGCCCGACAGGGCCCGACAGAGCCCGACAGGGCCCGACAGAGCCCGACAGAGCCCAGTAGAGCCCGACAGAGCCCGACAGAGCCCGACAGAGCCCGACAGAACCCGTCAGAGCCCGACAGGGGCCCAGTAGAGCCCGACAGAGCCCGACAGAGCCCGACAGGGCCCGACAGGGCCCGACAGGGCCCAGTAGAGCCCGACAGAGCCCGACAGGGCCCGACAGGGCCCGACAGAGCCCGACAGAGCCCGACAGGGCCCGACAGGGCCCAGTAGAGCCCGACAGAGCCCGACAGGGCCTGACAGAGCCCGACAGAGCCCGACAGAGCCGATATGGCCCGACAGAGCCCGACAGGGCCCGACAGAGCCCGACAGAGCCCGACAGAGCCCGACAGGGCCCGACAGGGCCCAGTAGAGCCCGACAGAGCCCGACAGGGCCTGACAGAGCCCGACAGAGCCCGACAGAGCCCGGATATGGCCCGACAGAGCCCGACAGAGCCCGACAGAGCCCGACAGGGCCCGACAGGGCCCAGTAGAGACCGACAGAGCCCGACAGAGCCCGACAGAACCCGACAGGGCCCAGTAGAGCCCGACAGAGCCCGACAGAGCCCGACAGAGCCCGACAGGGCCCAGTAGAGCCCGACAGAGCCCAACAGAGCCCGACAGAGCCCGACAGGCCCGACAGAGCCCGACAGAGCCCGACAGAGCCCGACAGGGCCCAGTAGAGCCCGACAGAGCCCGACAGGGCCCGACAGAGCCCGACAGAGCCCGACAGGGCCCAGTAGAGCCCGACAGAGCCCGACAGAGCCCGACAGAGCCCGACAGAGCCCGACAGGGCCCGACAGAGCCCGACAGAGCCCGACAGGACCCGACAGGGCCCGACAGAGCCCGACAGAGCCCGACAGGGCCCAGTAGAGCCCGACAGAGCCCGACAGAGCCCGACAGAGCCCAACAGAGCCCGACAGAGCCCAGTAGAGCCCGACAGAGCCCGACAGAGCCCGACAGAGCCCGACAGGGCCCGACAGGGCCCAGTAGAGCCCGACAGAGCCCGACAGAGCCCGACAGAGCCCGACAGGGCCCGACAGGGCCCGACAGAGCCCGACAGAGCCCGACAGGGCCCGACAGGGCCCAGTAGAGCCCGACAGAGCCCGACAGAGCCCGACAGAGCCCGACAGAGCCCGACAGAGCCCGACAGAGCCCGACAGGGCCCAGTAGAGCCCGACAGAGCCCGACAGAGCCCGACAGAGACCGACAGGGCCCGACAGAGCCCGACAGAGCCCGACAGAGCCCGACAGGGCCCGACAGGGCCCAGTAGAGCCCGACAGAGCCCGACAGAGCCCGACAGAGCCCGACAGAGCCCGACAGAGCCCGATATGGCCTGACAGAGCCCGACAGAGCCCGACAGAGCCCGACAGGGCCCGACAGGGCCCAGTAGAGCCCGACAGAGCCCGACAGAGCCCGACAGAACCCGACAGAGCCCCGACAGGGCCCGACAGAGCCCGACAGAGCCCGACAGGGCCCGACAGAGCCCGACAGAGCCCGAAAGGGCCCGACAGGGCCCAGTAGAGCCCGACAGAGCCCGACAGAGCCCGACAGGGCCCGACAGGGCCCGACAGGGCCCGACAGAACCCGACAGGGCCCGACAGGCCCGACAGAGCCCAGTAGAGCCCGACAGAGCCCGACAGAGCCCGACAGGGCCCGACAGGGCCCAGTAGAGCCCGACAGAGCCCGACAGAGCCCGACAGGGCCCGACAGGGCCCAGTAGAGCCCGACAGAGCCCGACAGGGCCCGACAGGGCCCAGTAGAGCCCGACAGAGCCGACAGAGCCCGACAGAACCCGTCAGAGCCCGACAGAGCCCGACAGGGCCCGACAGAGCCCGACAGAGCCCGACAGGGCCCAGTAGAGCCCGACAGAGCCCGACAGAGCCGACAGAGCCCGACAGGGCCCGACAGGGCCCAGTAGAGCCCGACAGAGCCCGACAGGGCCCGACAGAGCCCGACAGAGCCCGACAGAGCCCGATATGGCCCGACAGAGCCCGACAGAGCCCGACAGAGCCCGACAGGGCCCGACAGGGCCCAGTAGAGACCGACAGAGCCGACAGAGCCCGACAGAACCCGACAGGGCCCAGTAGAGCCCGACAGAGCCCGACAGAGCCCGACAGAGCCCGACAGGGCCCAGTAGAGCCCGACAGAGCCCGACAGAGCCCGACAGAGCCCGACAGGCCCGACAGAGCCCGACAGAGCCCGACAGAGCCCGACAGGGCCCAGTAGAGCCCGACAGAGCCCGACAGGGCCCGACAGAGCCCGACAGAGCCCGACAGGGCCCAGTAGAGCCCGACAGAGCCCGACAGAGCCCGACAGAGCCGACAGGGCCCGACAGAGCCCGACAGAGCCCGACAGGACCCGACAGGGCCCGACAGAGCCCGACAGGGCCCGACAGAGCCCGACAGAGCCCGACAGAGCCCGACAGGGCCGACAGAGCCCGACAGAGCCCGACAGGGCCCAGTAGAGCCCGACAGAGCCCGACAGAGCCCGACAGAGCCCAACAGAGCCCGACAGAGCCCAGTAGAGCCCGACAGAGCCCAGTAGAGCCCGACAGAGCCCGACAGAGCCCGACAGAGCCCGACAGGGCCAACAGAGCCCGACAGAGCCCGACAGGGCCCAGTAGAGCCCGACAGAGCCCGACAGAGCCCGACAGAGCCCAGTAGAGCCCGACAGAACCCGACAGAGCCCGAGAGAGCCCGACAGAGCCCAGTAGAGCCCGACAGAGCCCGACAGAGCCCGACAGAGCCCGACAGGGCCCGACAGAGCCCGACAGAGCCCGACAGGGCCCCGACAGGGCCCAGTAGAGCCCGACAGAGCCCGACAGAGCCCAGTAGAGCCCAGTAGAGCCCGACAGGGCCCGACAGGGCCCGACAGGGCCCAGTAGAGCCCGACAGAGCCCGACAGAACCTGACAGAGCCCGACAGGGACCGACAGGGCCCGACAGAGGCCCGACAGAGCCCGACAGGGCCCGACAGGGCCCAGTAGAGCCCGACAGAGCCCGACAGAGACCGACAGGGCCCGACAGGGCCCGACAGGGCCCGACAGAGCCCGACAGGGCCCGAGAGGGCCCGACAGAGCCAGTAGAGCCCGACAGAGCCCGACAGAGCCCGACAGAGCCCGACAGGACCGACAGGGCCCAGTAGAGCCCGACAGAGCCCGACAGAGCCCGACAGAACCCGTCAGAGCCCGACAGAGCCCGACAGAGCCCGACAGAGCCCGACAGGGCCCAGTAGAGCCCGACAGAGCCCGACAGAGCCCGACAGAGACCGACAGGGCCCGACAGAGCCCGACAGAGCCCGACAGAGCCCGACAGGGCCCGACAGGGCCCAGTAGAGCCCGACAGAGCCCGACAGGGCCCGACAGAGCCCGACAGAGCCCGACAGAGCCCGATATGGCCCGACAGAGCCCGACAGAGCCGACAGAGCCCGACAGGGCCCGACAGGGCCCAGTAGAGCCCGACAGAGCCCGACAGAGCCCGACAGAGCCCAACAGAGGCCCGACAGGGCCCGACAGAGCCCGACAGAGCCCGACAGAGCCCGACAGAGCCCGACAGAACCCGACAGAGCCCGACAGGGCCCGACAGAGTCCGACAGAGCCCGACAGGGCCCGACAGAGCCCGACAGAGCCCGAAAGGGCCCGACAGGGCCCAGTAGAGCCCGACAGAGCCCGACAGAGCCCGACAGGGCCCGACAGGGCCCGACAGGGCCCGACAGAGCCCGACAGGGCCCGACAGAGCCCGACAGAGCCCAGTAGAGCCCGACAGAGCCCGACAGAGCCCGACAGGGCCCGACAGGGCCCAGTAGAGCCCGACAGAGCCCGACAGAGCCCGACAGGGCCCGACAGAGCCCGACAGAGCCCGACAGGGCCCGACAGGGCCCGACAGGGCCCAGTAGAGCCCGACAGAGCCCGACAGAGCCCACAGAACCCTCAGAGCCCGACAGAGCCCGACAGGGCCCGACAGAGCCCGACAGAGCCCGACAGGGCCCAGTAGAGCCCGACAGAGCCCGACAGAGCCCGACAGAGCCCGACAGGGCCCGACAGGGCCCAGTAGAGCCCGATAGAGCCCGACAGGGCCCGACAGAGCCCGACAGAGCCCGACAGAGCCCGATATGGCCCGACAGAGCCCGACAGAGCCCGACAGAGCCCGACAGGGCCCGACAGGGCCCAGTAGAGACCGACAGAGCCCGACAGAGCCCGACAGAACCCGACAGGGCCCAGTAGAGCCCGACAGAGCCCGACAGAGCCCGACAGAGCCCGACAGGGCCCAGTAGAGCCCGACAGAGCCCGACAGAGCCCGACAGAGCCCGACAGGCCCGACAGAGCCCGACAGAGCCCGACAGAGCCCGACAGGGCCCAGTAGAGCCCGACAGAGCCCGACAGGGCCCGACAGAGCCCGACAGAGCCCGACAGGGCCCAGTAGAGCCCGACAGAGCCCGACAGAGCCCGACAGAGCCCGACAGAGCCCGACAGGGCCCGACAGAGCCCGACAGAGCCCGACAGGACCCGACAGGGCCCGACAGAGCCCGACAGGGCCCGACAGAGCCCGACAGAGCCCGACAGAGCCCGACAGGGCCCAGTAGAGCCCGACAGAGCCCGACAGAGCCCGACAGAGCCCAACAGAGCCCGACAGAGCCCAGTAGAGCCCGACAGAGCCCGACAGAGCCCGACAGAGCCCGACAGGGCCCAACAGAGCCCGACAGAGCCCGACAGGGCCCAGTAGAGCCCGACAGAGCCCGACAGAGCCCGACAGAGCCCAGTAGAGCCCGACAAGAACCCGACAGAGCCCGAGAGAGCCCGACAGAGCCCAGTAGAGCCCGACAGAGCCCGACAAGGCCTGACAGGGCCCGACAGGGCCCAGTAGAGCCGGACAGAGCCCGACAGAGCCCAGTAGAGCCCAGTAGAGCCCGACAGAGCCCGACAGAGCCCGACAGAGCCCGACAGGGCCCGACAGAGCCCGACAGAGCCCGACAGGGCCCGACAGGGCCCAGTAGAGCCCGACAGAGCCCGACAGAGCCCAGTAGAGCCCAGTAGAGCCCGACAGGGCCCGACAGGGCCCGACAGGGCCCAGTAGAGCCCGACAGAGCCCGACAGAGCCTGACAGAGCCCGACAGGGACCGACAGGGCCCGACAGAGCCCGACAGAGCCCGACAGGGCCCGACATGGCCCAGTAGAGCCCGACAGAGCCCGACAGAGCCCGACAGGGCCCGAGAGGGCCCGACAGAGCCCAGTAGAGCCCGACAGAGCCCGACAGAGCCCGACAGAGCCCGACAGGACCCGACAGGGCCAGTAGAGCCCGACAGAGCCCGACAGAGCCCGACAGAGCCCGACAGGGCCCGACAGAGCCCGACAGAGCCCGACAGGGCCCGACAGGGCCCGACAGGGCCCAGTAGAGCCCGACAGAGCCCGACAGAGCCCGACAGAACCCGTCAGAGCCCGACAGAGCCCGACAGAGCCCGACAGAGCCCGACAGGGCCCAGTAGAGCCCGACAGAGCCCGACAGAGCCCGACAGAGACCGACAGGGCCCGACAGAGCCCGACAGAGCCCGACAGAGCCCGACAGGGCCCGACAGGGCCCAGTAGAGCCCGACAGAGCCCGACAGGGCCCAACAGAGCCCGACAGAGCCCGACAGAGCCCGATATGGCCCGACAGAGCCCGACAGAGCCCGACAGAGCCCGACAGGGCCCGACAGGGCCCAGTAGAGCCCGACAGAGGCCCGACAGAGCCCGACAGAACCCGACAGAGCCCGACAGGGCCCGACAGAGCCCGACAGAGCCCGACAGGGCCCGACAGAGCCCGACAGAGCCCGACAGGGCCCGACAGGGCCCAGTAGAGCCCGACAGAGCCCGACAGAGCCCGACAGGGCCCGACAGGGCCCGACAGGGCCCGACAGAGCCCGACAGGGCCCGACAGGGCCCGACAGAGCCCAGTAGAGCCCGACAGAGCCCGACAGAGCCCGACAGAGCCCGACAGGCCCGACAGAGCCCGACAGAGCCCGACAGAGCCCGAAAGGGCCCAGTAGAGCCCGACAGAGCCCGACAGGGCCCGACAGAGCCCACAGAGCCCGACAGGGCCAGTAGAGCCCCGACAGAGCCCGACAGAGCCCGACAGGGCCCGACAGGGCCCGACAGGGCCCGACAGAGCCCGACAGAGCCCGACAGGACCCGACAGGGACCGACAGAGCCCGACAGGGCCCGACAGAGCCCGACAGAGCCCGACAGAGCCCGACAGGGCCCGACAGAGCCCGACAGAGCCCGACAGGGCCCAGTAGAGCCCGACAGAGCCCGACAGAGCCCGACAGAGCCCAACAGAGCCCGACAGAGCCCAGTAGAGCCCGACAGAGCCCAGTAGAGCCCGACAGAGCCCGACAGAGCCCGACAGAGCCCGACAGAGCCCAACAGAGCCCAACAGAGCCCGACAGGGCCCAGTAGAGCCCGACAGAGCCCGACAGAGCCCGACAGAGCCCAGTAGAGCCCGACAGAACCCGACAGAGCCCGAGAGAGCCCGACAGAGCCCAGTAGAGCCCGACAGAGCCCGACAGGGCCTGACAGGGCCCGACAGGGCCCAGTAGAGCCGGACAGAGCCGACAGAGCCCAGTAGAGCCCAGTAGAGCCCGACAGAGCCCGACAGAGCCCGACAGAGCCCGACAGGGCCCGACAGAGCCCGACAGAGCCCGACAGGGCCCGACAGGGCCCAGTAGAGCCCGACAGAGCCCGACAGAGCCCAGTAGAGCCCAGTAGAGCCCGACAGGGCCCGACAGGGCCCGACAGGGCCCAGTAGAGCCCGACAGAGCCCGACAGAACCTGACAGAGCCCGACAGGGACCGACAGGGCCCGACAGAGCCCGACAGAGCCCGACAGGGCCCGACAGGGCCCAGTAGAGCCCGACAGAGCCCGACAGAGACCGACAGGGCCCGACAGGGCCTGACAGGGCCCGACAGAGCCCGACAGGGCCCGAGAGGGCCCGACAGAGCCAGTAGAGCCCGACAGAGCCCGACAGAGCCCGACAGAGCCCGACAGGACCCGACAGGGCCAGTAGAGCCCGACAGAGCCCGACAGAGCCCGACAGAACCCGTCAGAGCCCGACAGAGCCCGACAGAGCCCGACAGAGCCCGACAGGGCCCAGTAGAGCCCGACAGAGCCCGACAGAGCCCGACAGAGACCGACAGGGCCCGACAGAGCCCGACAGAGCCCGACAGAGCCCGACAGGGCCCGACAGGGCCCAGTAGAGCCGACAGAGCCCGACAGGGCCCGACAGAGCCCGACAGAGCCCGACAGAGCCCGATATGGCCCGACAGAGCCCGACAGAGCCCGACAGAGCCCGACAGGGCCCGACAGGGCCCAGTAGAGCCCGACAGAGCCCGACAGAGCCCGACAGAGCCCAACAGAGCCCGACAGGGCCCGACAGAGCCCGACAGAGCCCGACAGAGCCCGACAGAGCCCGATATGGCCTGACAGAGCCCGACAGAGCCCGACAGAGCCCGACAGGGCCCGACAGGGCCCAGTAGAGCCCGACAGAGCCCGACAGAGCCCGACAGAACCCGACAGAGCCCGACAGGGCCCGACAGAGCCCGACAGAGCCCGACAGGGCCCGACAGAGCCCGACAGAGCCCGAAAGGGCCCGACAGGGCCCAGTAGAGCCCGACAGAGCCCGACAGAGCCCGACAGGGCCCGACAGGGCCCGACAGGGCCCGACAGAGCCCGACAGGGCCCGACAGAGCCCGACAGAGCCCAGTAGAGCCCGACAGAGCCCGACAGAGCCCGACAGGGCCCGACAGGGCCCAGTAGAGCCCGACAGAGCCCGACAGAGCCCGACAGGGCCCGACAGAGCCCGACAGAGCCCGACAGGGCCCGACAGGGCCCGACAGGGCCCAGTAGAGCCCGACAGAGCCCGACAGAGCCCGACAGAACCCGTCAGAGCCCGACAGAGCCCGACAGGGCCCGACAGAGCCCGACAGAGCCCGACAGGCCCAGTAGAGCCCGACAGAGCCCGACAGAGCCCGACAGAGCCCGACAGGGCCCGACAGGGCCCAGTAGAGCCCGATAGAGCCCGGACAGGGCCCGACAGAGCCCGACAGAGCCCGACAGAGCCCGATATGGCCCGACAGAGCCCGACAGAGCCCGACAGAGCCCGACAGGGCCCGACAGGGCCCAGTAGAGACCGACAGAGCCCGACAGAGCCCGACAGAACCCGACAGGGCCCAGTAGAGCCCGAAAGAGCCCGACAGAGCCCGACAGAGCCCGACAGGGCCCAGTAGAGCCTGACAGAGCCCGACAGAGCCCGACAGAGCCCGACAGGCCCGACAGAGCCCGACAGAGCCCGACAGAGCCCGACAGGGCCCAGTAGAGCCCGACAGAGCCCGACAGGGCCCGACAGAGCCCGACAGAGCCCGACAGGGCCCAGTAGAGCCCGACAGAGCCCGACAGAGCCCGACAGAGCCCGACAGGGCCCGACAGAGCCCGACAGAGCCCGACAGGACCCGACAGGGCCCGACAGAGCCCGACAGGGCCCGACAGAGCCCGACAGAGCCCGACAGAGCCCGACAGGGCCCAGTAGAGCCCGACAGAGCCCGACAGAGCCCGACAGAGCCCAACAGAGCCCGACAGAGCCCAGTAGAGCCCGACAGAGCCCGACAGAGCCCGACAGAGCCCGACAGGGCCCAACAGAGCCCGACAGAGCCCGACAGGGCCCAGTAGAGCCCGACAGAGCCCGACAGAGCCCGACAGAGCCCAGTAGAGCCGACAGAACCCGACAGAGCCCGAGAGAGCCCGACAGAGCCCAGTAGAGCCCGACAGAGCCCGACAAGGCCTGACAGGGGCCCGACAGGGCCCAGTAGAGCCGGACAGAGCCCGACAGAGCCCAGTAGAGCCCAGTAGAGCCCGACAGAGCCCGACAGAGCCCGACAGAGCCCGACAGGCCCGACAGAGCCCGACAGAGCCCGACAGGGCCCGACAGGGCCCAGTAGAGCCCGACAGAGCCCGACAGAGCCCAGTAGAGCCCAGTAGAGCCCGACAGGGCCCGACAGGGCCCGACAGGGCCCAGTAGAGCCCGACAGAGCCCGACAGAGCCTGACAGAGCCCGACAGGGACCGACAGGGCCCGACAGAGCCCGACAGAGCCCGACAGGGCCCGACATGGCCCAGTAGAGCCCGACAGAGCCCGACAGAGACCGACAGGGCCCGACAGGGCCCGACAGGGCCCGACAGAGCCCGACAGGGCCCGAGAGGGCCCGACAGAGCCCAGTAGAGCCCGACAGAGCCCGACAGAGCCCGACAGAGCCCGACAGGACCCGACAGGGCCCAGTAGAGCCCGACAGAGCCCGACAGAGCCCGACAGAGCCCGACAGGGCCCGACAGAGCCCGACAGAGCCCGACAGGGCCCGACAGGGCCCGACAGGGCCCAGTAGAGCCCGACAGAGCCCGACAGAGCCCGACAGAACCCGTCAGAGCCCGACAGAGCCCGACAGAGCCCGACAGAGCCCGACAGGGCCCAGTAGAGCCCGACAGAGCCCGACAGAGCCCGACAGAGACCGACAGGGCCCGACAGAGCCCGACAGAGCCCGACAGAGCCCGACAGGGCCCGACAGGGCCCAGTAGAGCCCGACAGAGCCCGACAGGGCCCAACAGAGCCCGACAGAGCCCGACAGAGCCCGATATGGCCCGACAGAGCCCGACAGAGCCCGACAGAGCCCGACAGGGCCCGACAGGGCCCAGTAGAGCCCGACAGAGCCCGACAGAGCCCGACAGAACCCGACAGAGCCCGACAGGGCCCGACAGAGCCCGACAGAGCCCGACAGGGCCCGACAGAGCCCGACAGAGCCCGACAGGGCCCGACAGGGCCCAGTAGAGCCCGACAGAGCCCGACAGAGCCCGACAGGGCCCGACAGGGCCCGACAGGGCCCGACAGAGCCCGACAGGGCCCGACAGGGCCCGACAGAGACCAGTAGAGCCCGACAGAGCCCGACAGAGCCGACAGGGCCCGACAGGGCCCAGTAGAGCCCGACAGAGCCCGACAGAGCCCGACAGGGCCCGACAGAGCCCGACAGAGCCCGACAGGGCCCGACAGGGCCCAGTAGAGCCCGACAGAGCCCGACAGAGCCCGACAGAACCCGTCAGAGCCCGACAGAGCCCGACAGGGCCCGACAGAGCCCGACAGAGCCCGACAGGGCCCAGTAGAGCCCGACAGAGCCCGACAGAGCCCGACAGAGCCCGACAGGGCCCGACAGGGCCCAGTAGAGACCGACAGAGCCCGACAGGGCCCGACAGAGCCCAACAGAGCCCGACAGAGCCCGATATGGCCCGACAGAGCCCGACAGAGTCCGACAGAGCCCGACAGGGCCCGACAGAGCCCAGTAGAGACCGACAGAGCCCGACAGAGCCCGACAGAACCCGACAGGGCCCAGTAGAGCCCGACAGAGCCCGACAGAGCCCGACAGAGCCCGACAGGGCCCAGTAGAGCCCGACAGAGCCCGACAGAGCCCGACAGACTCCGACAGGCCCGACAGAGCCCGACAGAGCCCGACAGAGCCCGACAGGGCCCAGTAGAGCCCGACAGAGCCCGACAGAGCCCGACAGTGCCCGACCAGAGCCCGACAGAGCCCGACAGAGCCCGACAGGGCCCAGTAGAGCCCGACAGAGCCCGACAGAGCCCGAGAGAGCCCGACAGAGCCCGAGAGAGCCCGACAGAGCCCGACAGGGCCCGACAGAGCCCGACAGAGCCCGACAGGACGCGACAGGGCCCGACAGAGCCCGACAGAGCCCGACAGGGCCCGACAGAGCCCGACAGAGCCCGACAGGGCCCAGTAGAGCCCGACAGAGCCCGACAGAGCCCGACAGAGCCCGACAGGGCCCGACAGGGCCCAGTAGAGCCCGACAGAGCCCGACAGAGCCCGACAGAGCCCGACAGGGCCCGACAGAGCCCGACAGAGCCCGACAGAGCCCGACAGGGCCCGACAGAGCCCGACAGAGCCCGACAGGGCCCGACAGAGCCCGACAGAGGCCGACAGAGCCCGATATGGCCTGACAGAGCCCGACAGAGCCCGACAGAGCCCGACAGGGCCCGACAGGGCCCAGTAGAGCCCGACAGAGCCCGACAGAGCCCGACAGAACCCGACAGAGCCCGACAGGGCCCGACAGAGCCCGACAGAGCCCGACAGGGCCCGACAGAGCCCGACAGAGCCCGACAGGGCCCGACAGGGCCCAGTAGAGCCCGACAGAGCCCGACAGAGCCCGACAGGGCCCGACAGGGCCCGACAGGGCCCAGTAGAGCCCGACAGAGCCCGACAGGGCCCGACAGGGCCCGACAGAGCCCGACAGAGCCCGACAGGGCCCGACAGGGCCCGACAGAGCCCGACAGAGCCCGACAGGGCCCGACAGGGCCCGACAGGGCCCAGTAGAGCCCGACAGAGCCCGACAGGGCCCGACAGAGCCCGACAGAGCCCGACAGAGCCCAACAGAGCCCGACAGGGCCCGACAGGGCCCAGTAGAGCCCGACAGAGCCCGACAGGGCTCGACAGAGCCCGACAGAGCCCGACAGAGCCCGATATGGCCCGACAGAGCCCGACAGAGCCCGACAGAGCCCGACAGGGCCCGACAGGGCCCAGTAGAGACCGACAGAGCCCGACAGAGCCCGACAGAACCCGACAGGGCCCAGTAGAGCCCGACAGAGCCCGACAGAGCCTGACAGAGCCCGACAGGGCCCAGTAGAGCCCGACAGAGCCCAACAGAGGCCGACAGAGCCCGACAGGCCCGACAGAGCCCGACAGAGCCCGACAGAGCCCGACAGGGCCCAGTAGAGCCCGACAGAGCCCGACAGGGCCCGACAGAGCCCGACAGAGCCCGACAGGGCCCGACAGGGCCCAGTAGAGCCCGACAGAGCCCGACAGAGCCCGACAGGGCCCGAAAGAGCCCGACAGAGCCCGACAGGGCCCGACAGGGCCCGACAGAGCCCGACAGAGCCCGACAGAGCCCGACAGAACCCGTCAGAGCCCGACAGAGCCCGACAGGGCCCGACAGAGCCCGACAGAGCCCGACAGGGCCCGACAGGGCCCAGTAGAGCCCGACAGAGCCCGACAGAGCCCGACAGAACCCGTCAGAGCCCGACAGAGCCCGACAGAGCCCGACAGAGCCCGACAGGGCCCAGTAGAGCCCGACAGAGCCCGACAGAGCCCGACAGAGACCGACAGGGCCCGACAGAGCGCGACAGAGCCCGACAGAGCCCGACAGGGCCCGACAGGGCCCAGTAGAGCCCGACAGAGCCCGACAGAGCCCGACAGAGCCCGACAGAGCCCGACAGAGCCCGATATGGCCTGACAGAGCCCGACAGAGCCCGACAGAGCCCGACAGAACCCGACAGAGCCCGACAGGGCCCGACAGAGCCCGACAGAGCCCGACAGGGCCCGACAGAGCCCGACAGAGCCCGAAAGGGCCCGACAGGGCCCAGTAGAGCCCGACAGAGCCCGACAGAGCCCGACAGGGCCCGACAGGGCCCGACAGGGCCCGACAGAGCCCGACAGGGCCCGACAGGCCCGACAGAGCCCAGTAGAGCCCGACAGAGCCCGACAGAGCCCGACAGGGCCCGACAGGGCCCAGTAGAGCCCGACAGAGCCCGACAGAGCCCGACAGGGCCCGACAGGGCCCAGTAGAGCCCGACAGAGCCCGACAGGGCCCGACAGGGCCCAGTAGAGCCCGACAGAGCCCGACAGAGCCCGACAGAACCCGTCAGAGCCCGACAGAGCCCGACAGGGCCCGACAGAGCCCGACAGAGCCCGACAGGGCCCAGTAGAGCCCGACAGAGCCCGACAGAGCCCGACAGAGCCCGACAGGGCCCGACAGGGCCCAGTAGAGCCCGACAGAGCCCGACAGGGCCCGACAGAGCCCGACAGAGCCCGACAGAGCCCGATATGGCCCGACAGAGCCCGACAGAGCCCGACAGAGCCCGACAGGGCCCGACAGGGCCCAGTAGAGACCGACAGAGCCCGACAGAGCCCGACAGAACCCGACAGGGCCCAGTAGAGCCCGACAGAGCCCGACAGAGCCCGACAGAGCCCGACAGGGCCCAGTAGAGCCCGACAGAGCCCGACAGAGCCCGACAGAGCCCGACAGGCCCGACAGAGCCCGACAGAGCCCGACAGAGCCCGACAGGGCCCAGTAGAGCCCGACAAGAGCCCGACAGGGCCCGACAGAGCCCGACAGAGCCCGACAGGGCCCAGTAGAGCCCGACAGAGCCCGACAGAGCCCGACAGAGCCCGACAGAGCCCGACAGGGCCCGACAGAGCCCGACAGAGCCCGACAGGACCCGACAGGGCCCGACAGAGCCCGACAGGGCCCGACAGAGCCCGACAGAGCCCGACAGAGCCCGACAGGGCCCGACAGAGCCCGACAGAGCCCGACAGGGCCCAGTAGAGCCCGACAGAGCCCGACAGAGCCCGACAGAGCCCAACAGAGCCCGACAGAGCCCAGTAGAGCCCGACAGAGCCCAGTAGAGCCCGACAGAGCCCGACAGAGCCCGACAGAGCCCGACAGGGCCCAACAGAGCCCGACAGAGCCCGACAGGGCCCAGTAGAGCCCGACAGAGCCCGACAGAGCCCGACAGAGCCCAGTAGAGCCCGACAGAACCCGACAGAGCCCGAGAGAGCCCGACAGAGCCCAGTAGAGCCCGACAGAGCCCGACAGGGCCTGACAGGGCCCGACAGGGCCCAGTAGAGCCGGACAGAGCCCGACAGAGCCCAGTAGAGCCCAGTAGAGCCCGACAGAGCCCGACAGAGCCCGACAGAGCCCGACAGGGCCCGACAGAGCCCGACAGAGCCCGACAGGGCCCGACAGGGCCCAGTAGAGCCCGACAGAGCCCGACAGAGCCCAGTAGAGCCCAGTAGAGCCCGACAGGGCCCGACAGGGCCCGACAGGGCCCAGTAGAGCCCGACAGAGCCCGACAGAACCTGACAGAGCCCGACAGGGACCGACAGGGCCCGACAGAGCCCGACAGAGCCCGACAGGGCCCGACAGGGCCCAGTAGAGCCCGACAGAGCCCGACAGAGACCGACAGGGCCCGACAGGGCCCGACAGGGCCCGACAGAGCCCGACAGGGCCCGAGAGGGCCCGACAGAGCCCAGTAGAGCCCGACAGAGCCCGACAGAGCCCGACAGAGCCCGACAGGACCCGACAGGGCCCAGTAGAGCCCGACAGAGCCCGACAGAGCCCGACAGAACCCGTCAGAGCCCGACAGAGCCCGACAGAGCCCGACAGAGCCCGACAGGGCCCAGTAGAGCCCGACAGAGCCCGACAGAGCCCGACAGAGACCGACAGGGCCCGACAGAGCCCGACAGAGCCCGACAGAGCCCGACAGGGCCCGACAGGGCCCAGTAGAGCCCGACAGAGCCCGACAGGGCCCGACAGAGCCCGACAGAGCCCGACAGAGCCCGATATGGCCCGACAGAGCCCGACAGAGCCCGACAGAGCCCGACAGGGCCCGACAGGGCCCAGTAGAGCCCGACAGAGCCCGACAGAGCCCGACAGAGCCCAACAGAGCCCGACAGGGCCCGACAGAGCCCGACAGAGCCCGACAGAGCCCGACAGAGCCCGATATGGCCTGACAGAGCCCGACAGAGCCCGACAGAGCCCGACAGGGCCCGACAGGGCCCAGTAGAGCCCGACAGAGCCCGACAGAGCCCGACAGAACCCGACAGAGCCCGACAGGGCCCGACAGAGCCCGACAGGGCCCGACAGAGCCCGACAGAGCCCGAAAGGGCCCGACAGGGCCCAGTAGAGCCCGACAGAGCCCGACAGAGCCCGACAGGGCCCGACAGGGCCCGACAGGGCCCGACAGAGCCCGACAGGGCCCGACAGAGCCCGACAGAGCCCAGTAGAGCCCGACAGAGCCCGACAGAGCCCGACAGGGCCCGACAGGGCCCAGTAGAGCCCGACAGAGCCCGACAGAGCCCGACAGGGCCCGACAGAGCCCGACAGAGCCCGACAGGGCCCGACAGGGCCCGACAGGGCCCAGTAGAGCCCGACAGAGCCCGACAGAGCCCGACAGAACCCGTCAGAGCCCGACAGAGCCCGACAGGGCCCGACAGAGCCCGACAGAGCCTGACAGGGCCCAGTAGAGCCCGACAGAGCCCGACAGAGCCCGACAGAGCCCGACAGGGCCCGACAGGGCCCAGTAGAGCCCGATAGAGCCCGACAGGGCCCGACAGAGCCCGACAGAGCCCGACAGAGCCCGATATGGCCCGACAGAGCCCGACAGAGCCCGACAGAGCCCGACAGGGCCCGACAGGGCCCAGTAGAGACCGACAGAGCCCGACAGAGCCCGACAGAACCCGACAGGGCCCAGTAGAGCCCGACAGAGCCCGACAGAGCCCGACAGAGCCCGACAGGGCCCAGTAGAGCCTGACAGAGCCCGACAGAGCCCGACAGAGCCCGACAGAGCCCGACAGGGCCCAGTAGAGCCCGACAGAGCCCGACAGGGCCCGACAGAGCCCGACAGAGCCCGACAGGGCCCAGTAGAGCCCGACAGAGCCCGACAGAGCCCGACAGAGCCCGACAGGGCCCGACAGAGCCCGACAGAGCCCGACAGGACCCGACAGGGCCCGACAGAGCCCGACAGGGCCCGACAGAGCCCGACAGAGCCCGACAGAGCCCGACAGGGCCCAGTAGAGCCCGACAGAGCCCGACAGAGCCCGACAGAGCCCAACAGAGCCCGACAGAGCCCAGTAGAGCCCGACAGAGCCCGACAGAGCCCGACAGAGCCCGACAGGGCCCAACAGAGCCCGACAGAGCCCGACAGGGCCCGACAGGGCCCGACAGGGCCCAGTAGAGCCCGACAGAGCCCGACAGAGCCCGACAGGGCCCGACAGAGCCCGACAGAGCCCGACAGGGCCCGACAGGGCCCGACAGGGACCAGTAGAGCCCGACAGAGCCCGACAGAGCCCGACAGAGCCCAGTAGAGCCCGACAGAACCCGACAGAGCCCGAGAGAGCCCGACAGAGCCCAGTAGAGCCCGACAGAGCCCGACAAGGCCTGACAGGGCCCGACAGGGCCCAGTAGAGCCGGACAGAGCCCGACAGAGCCCAGTAGAGCCCAGTAGAGCCCGACAGAGCCCGACAGAGCCCGACAGAGCCCGACAGGGCCCGACAGAGCCCGACAGAGCCCGACAGGGCCCGACAGGGCCCAGTAGAGCCCGACAGAGCCCGACAGAGCCCAGTAGAGCCCAGTAGAGCCCGACAGGGCCCGACAGGGCCCGACAGGGCCCAGTAGAGCCCGACAGAGCCCGACAGAGCCTGACAGAGCCCGACAGGGACCGACAGGGCCCGACAGAGCCCGACAGAGCCCGACAGGGCCCGACATGGCCCAGTAGAGCCCGACAGAGCCCGACAGAGACCGACAGGGCCCGACAGGGCCCGACAGGGCCCGACAGAGCCCGACAGGGCCCGAGAGGGCCCGACAGAGCCCAGTAGAGCCCGACAGAGCCCGACAGAGCCCGACAGAGCCCGACAGGACCCGACAGGGCCCAGTAGAGCCCGACAGAGCCCGACAGAGCCCGACAGAGCCCGACAGGGCCCGACAGAGCCCGACAGAGCCCGACAGGGCCCGACAGGGCCCGACAGGGCCCAGTAGAGCCCGACAGAGCCCGACAGAGCCCGACAGAACCCGTCAGAGCCCGACAGAGCCCGACAGAGCCCGACAGAGCCCGACAGGGCCCAGTAGAGCCCGACAGAGCCCGACAGAGCCCGACAGAGACCGACAGGGCCCGACAGAGCCCGACAGAGCCCGACAGAGCCCGACAGGGCCCGACAGGGCCCAGTAGAGCCCGACAGAGCCCGACAGGGCCCAACAGAGCCCGACAGAGCCCGACAGAGCCCGATATGGCCCGACAGAGCCCGACAGAGCCCGACAGAGCCCGACAGGGCCCGACAGGGCCCAGTAGAGCCCGACAGAGCCCGACAGAGCCCGACAGAACCCGACAGAGCCCGACAGGGCCCGACAGAGCCCGACAGAGCCCGACAGGGCCCGACAGAGCCCGACAGAGCCCGACAGGGCCCGACAGGGCCCAGTAGAGCCCGACAGAGCCCGACAGAGCCCGACAGGGCCCGACAGGGCCCGACAGGGCCCGACAGAGCCCGACAGGGCCCGACAGGGCCCGACAGAGACCAGTAGAGCCCGACAGAGCCCGACAGAGCCCGACAGGGCCCGACAGGGCCCAGTAGAGCCCGACAGAGCCCGACAGAGCCCGACAGGGCCCGACAGAGCCCGACAGAGCCCGACAGGGCCCGACAGGGCCCAGTAGAGCCCGACAGAGCCCGACAGAGCCCGACAGAACCCGTCAGAGCCCGACAGAGCCCGACAGGGCCCGACAGAGCCCGACAGAGCCCGACAGGGCCCAGTAGAGCCCGACAGAGCCCGACAGAGCCCGACAGAGCCCGACAGGGCCCGACAGGGCCCAGTAGAGACCGACAGAGCCCGACAGGGCCCGACAGAGCCCAACAGAGCCCGACAGAGCCCGATATGGCCCGACAGAGCCCGACAGAGTCCGACAGAGCCCGACAGGGCCCGACAGAGCCCAGTAGAGACCGACAGAGCCCGACAGAGCCCGACAGAACCCGACAGGGCCCAGTAGAGCCCGACAGAGCCCGACAGAGCCCGACAGGGCCCAGTAGAGCCCGACAGAGCCCGACAGAGCCCGACAGAGCCCGACAGGCCCGACAGAGCCCGACAGAGCCCGACAGAGCCCGACAGGGCCCAGTAGAGCCCGACAGAGCCCGACAGGGCCCGACAGTGCCCGACAGAGCCCGACAGAGCCCGACAGAGCCCGACAGGGCCCAGTAGAGCCCGACAGAGCCCGACAGAGCCCGAGAGAGCCCGACAGAGCCCGAGAGAGCCCGACAGAGCCCGACAAGGCCCGACAGAGCCCGACAGAGCCCGACAGGACGCGACAGGGCCCGACAGAGCCCGACAGAGCCCGACAGGGCCCGACAGAGCCCGACAGAGCCCGACAGGGCCCAGTAGAGCCCGACAGAGCCCGACAGAGCCCGACAGAGCCCGACAGGGCCCGACAGGGCCCAGTAGAGCCCGACAGAGCCCGACAGAGCCCGACAGAGCCCGACAGGGCCCGACAGAGCCCGACAGAGCCCGACAGAGCCCGACAGGGCCCGACAGAGCCCGACAGAGCCCGACAGGGCCCGACAGAGCCCAGTAGAGACCGACAGAGCCCGACAGAGCCCGACAGAACCCGACAGGGCCCAGTAGAGCCCGACAGAGCCCGACAGAGCCCGACAGAGCCCGACAGGGCCCAGTAGAGCCCGACAGAGCCCGACAGAGCCCGACAGACTCCGACAGGCCCGACAGAGCCCGACAGAGCCCGACAGAGCCCGACAGGGCCCAGTAGAGCCCGACAGAGCCCGACAGGGCCCGACAGTGCCCGACAGAGCCCGACAGAGCCCGACAGAGCCCGACAGGGCCCAGTAGAGCCCGACAGAGCCCGACAGAGCCCGAGAGAGCCCGACAGAGCCCGAGAGAGCCCGACAGAGCCCGACAGGGCCCGACAGAGCCCGACAGAGCCCGACAGGACGCGACAGGGCCCGACAGAGCCCGACAGAGCCCGACAGGGCCCGACAGAGCCCGACAGAGCCCGACAGGGCCCAGTAGAGCCCGACAGAGCCCGACAGAGCCCGACAGAGCCCGACAGGGCCCGACAGGGCCCAGTAGAGCCCGACAGAGCCCGACAGAGCCCGACAGAGCCCGACAGGGCCCGACAGAGCCCGACAGAGCCCGACAGAGCCCGACAGGGCCCGACAGAGCCCGACAGAGCCCGACAGGGCCCGACAGAGCCCGACAGAGGCCGACAGAGCCCGATATGGCCTGACAGAGCCCGACAGAGCCCGACAGAGCCCGACAGGGCCCGACAGGGCCCAGTAGAGCCCGACAGAGCCCGACAGAGCCCGACAGAACCCGACAGAGCCCGACAGGGCCCGACAGAGCCCGACAGAGCCCGACAGGGCCCGACAGAGCCCGACAGAGCCCGACAGGGCCCGACAGGGCCCAGTAGAGCCCGACAGAGCCCGACAGAGCCCGACAGGGCCCGACAGGGCCCGACAGGGCCCGACAGGGCCCGACAGGGCCCAGTAGAGCCCGACAGAGCCCGACAGGGCCCGACAGGGCCCGACAGAGCCCGACAGAGCCCGACAGGGCCCGACAGGGCCCGACAGAGCCCGACAGAGCCCGACAGGGCCCGACAGGGCCCGACAGGGCCCAGTAGAGCCCGACAGAGCCCGACAGGGCCCGACAGAGCCCGACAGAGCCCGACAGAGCCCGACAGAGCCCGACAGGGCCCGACAGGGCCCAGTAGAGCCCGACAGAGCCCGACAGGGCTCGACAGAGCCCGACAGAGCCCGACAGAGCCCGATATGGCCCGACAGAGCCCGACAGAGCCCGACAGAGCCCGACAGGGCCCGACAGGGCCCAGTAGAGACCGACAGAGCCCGACAGAGCCCGACAGAACCCGACAGGGCCCAGTAGAGCCCGACAGAGCCCGACAGAGCCTGACAGAGCCCGACAGGGCCCAGTAGAGCCCGACAGAGCCCAACAGAGGCCGACAGAGCCCGACAGGCCCGACAGAGCCCGACAGAGCCCGACAGAGCCCGACAGGGCCCAGTAGAGCCCGACAGAGCCCGACAGGGCCCGACAGAGCCCGACAGAGCCCGACAGGGCCCGACAGGGCCCAGTAGAGCCCGACAGAGCCCGACAGAGCCCGACAGGGCCCGAAAGAGCCCGACAGAGCCCGACAGGGCCCGACAGGGCCCGACAGAGCCCGACAGAGCCCGACAGAGCCCGACAGAACCCGTCAGAGCCCGACAGAGCCCGACAGGGCCCGACAGAGCCCGACAGAGCCCGACAGGGCCCGACAGGGCCCAGTAGAGCCCGACAGAGCCCGACAGAGCCCGACAGAACCCGTCAGAGCCCGACAGAGCCCGACAGAGCCCGACAGAGCCCGACAGGGCCCAGTAGAGCCCGACAGAGCCCGACAGAGCCCGACAGAGACCGACAGGGCCCGACAGAGCGCGACAGAGCCCGACAGAGCCCGACAGGGCCCGACAGGGCCCAGTAGAGCCCGACAGAGCCCGACAGAGCCCGACAGAGCCCGACAGAGCCCGACAGAGCCCGATATGGCCTGACAGAGCCCGACAGAGCCCGACAGAGCCCGACAGAACCCGACAGAGCCCGACAGGGCCCGACAGAGCCCGACAGAGCCCGACAGGGCCCGACAGAGCCCGACAGAGCCCGAAAGGGCCCGACAGGGCCCAGTAGAGCCCGACAGAGCCCGACAGAGCCCGACAGGGCCCGACAGGGCCCGACAGGGCCCGACAGAGCCCGACAGGGCCCGACAGGGCCCGACAGAGCCCAGTAGAGCCCGACAGAGCCCGACAGAGCCCGACAGGGCCCGACAGGGCCCAGTAGAGCCCGACAGAGCCCGACAGAGCCCGACAGGGCCCGACAGGGCCCAGTAGAGCCCGACAGAGCCCGACAGGGCCCGACAGGGCCCAGTAGAGCCCGACAGAGCCCGACAGAGCCCGACAGAACCCGTCAGAGCCCGACAGAGCCCGACAGGGCCCGACAGAGCCCGACAGAGCCCGACAGGGCCCAGTAGAGCCCGACAGAGCCCGACAGAGCCCGACAGAGCCCGACAGGGCCCGACAGGGCCCAGTAGAGCCCGACAGAGCCCGACAGGGCCCGACAGAGCCCGACAGAGCCCGACAGAGCCCGATATGGCCCGACAGAGCCCGACAGAGCCCGACAGAGCCCGACAGGGCCCGACAGGGCCCAGTAGAGACCGACAGAGCCCGACAGAGCCCGACAGAACCCGACAGGGCCCAGTAGAGCCCGACAGAGCCCGACAGAGCCCGACAGAGCCCGACAGGGCCCAGTAGAGCCCGACAGAGCCCGACAGAGCCCGACAGAGCCCGACAGGCCCGACAGAGCCCGACAGAGCCCGACAGAGCCCGACAGGGCCCAGTAGAGCCCGACAGAGCCCGACAGGGCCCGACAGAGCCCGACAGAGCCCGACAGGGCCCAGTAGAGCCCGACAGAGCCCGACAGAGCCCGACAGAGCCCGACAGGGCCCGACAGAGCCCGACAGAGCCCGACAGGACCCGACAGGGCCCGACAGAGCCCGACAGGGCCCGACAGAGCCCGACAGAGCCCGACAGAGCCCGACAGGGCCCGACAGAGCCCGACAGAGCCCGACAGGGCCCAGTAGAGCCCGACAGAGCCCGACAGAGCCCGACAGAGCCCAACAGAGCCCGACAGAGCCCAGTAGAGCCCGACAGAGCCCAGTAGAGCCCGACAGAGCCCGACAGAGCCCGACAGAGCCCGACAGGGCCCAACAGAGCCCGACAGAGCCCGACAGGGCCCAGTAGAGCCCGACAGAGCCCGACAGAGCCCGACAGAGCCCAGTAGAGCCCGACAGAACCCGACAGAGCCCGAGAGAGCCCGACAGAGCCCAGTAGAGCCCGACAGAGCCCGACAGGGCCTGACAGGGCCCGACAGGGCCCAGTAGAGCCGGACAGAGCCCGACAGAGCCCAGTAGAGCCCAGTAGAGCCCGACAGAGCCCGACAGAGCCCGACAGAGCCCGACAGGGCCCGACAGAGCCCGACAGAGCCCGACAGGGCCCGACAGGGCCCAGTAGAGCCCGACAGAGCCCGACAGAGCCCAGTAGAGCCCAGTAGAGCCCGACAGGGCCCGACAGGGCCCGACAGGGCCCAGTAGAGCCCGACAGAGCCCGACAGAACCTGACAGAGCCCGACAGGGACCGACAGGGCCCGACAGAGCCCGACAGAGCCCGACAGGGCCCGACAGGGCCCAGTAGAGCCCGACAGAGCCCGACAGAGACCGACAGGGCCCGACAGGGCCCGACAGGGCCCGACAGAGCCCGACAGGGCCCGAGAGGGCCCGACAGAGCCCAGTAGAGCCCGACAGAGCCCGACAGAGCCCGACAGAGCCCGACAGGACCCGACAGGGCCCAGTAGAGCCCGACAGAGCCCGACAGAGCCCGACAGAACCCGTCAGAGCCCGACAGAGCCCGACAGAGCCCGACAGAGCCCGACAGGGCCCAGTAGAGCCCGACAGAGCCCGACAGAGCCCGACAGAGACCGACAGGGCCCGACAGAGCCCGACAGAGCCCGACAGAGCCCGACAGGGCCCGACAGGGCCCAGTAGAGCCCGACAGAGCCCGACAGGGCCCGACAGAGCCCGACAGAGCCCGACAGAGCCCGATATGGCCCGACAGAGCCCGACAGAGCCCGACAGAGCCCGACAGGGCCCGACAGGGCCCAGTAGAGCCCGACAGAGCCCGACAGAGCCCGACAGAGCCCAACAGAGCCCGACAGGGCCCGACAGAGCCCGACAGAGCCCGACAGAGCCCGACAGAGCCCGATATGGCCTGACAGAGCCCGACAGAGCCCGACAGAGCCCGACAGGGCCCGACAGGGCCCAGTAGAGCCCGACAGAGCCCGACAGAGCCCGACAGAACCCGACAGAGCCCGACAGGGCCCGACAGAGCCCGACAGAGCCCGACAGGGCCCGACAGAGCCCGACAGAGCCCGAAAGGGCCCGACAGGGCCCAGTAGAGCCCGACAGAGCCCGACAGAGCCCGACAGGGCCCGACAGGGCCCGACAGGGCCCGACAGAGCCCGACAGGGCCCGACAGAGCCCGACAGAGCCCAGTAGAGCCCGACAGAGCCCGACAGAGCCCGACAGGGCCCGACAGGGCCCAGTAGAGCCCGACAGAGCCCGACAGAGCCCGACAGGGCCCGACAGAGCCCGACAGAGCCCGACAGGGCCCGACAGGGCCCGACAGGGCCCAGTAGAGCCCGACAGAGCCCGACAGAGCCCGACAGAACCCGTCAGAGCCCGACAGAGCCCGACAGGGCCCGACAGAGCCCGACAGAGCCCGACAGGGCCCAGTAGAGCCCGACAGAGCCCGACAGAGCCCGACAGAGCCCGACAGGGCCCGACAGGGCCCAGTAGAGCCCGATAGAGCCCGACAGGGCCCGACAGAGCCCGACAGAGCCCGACAGAGCCCGATATGGCCCGACAGAGCCCGACAGAGCCCGACAGAGCCCGACAGGGCCCGACAGGGCCCAGTAGAGACCGACAGAGCCCGACAGAGCCCGACAGAACCCGACAGGGCCCAGTAGAGCCCGACAGAGCCCGACAGAGCCCGACAGAGCCCGACAGGGCCCAGTAGAGCCTGACAGAGCCCGACAGAGCCCGACAGAGCCCGACAGGCCCGACAGAGCCCGACAGAGCCCGACAGAGCCCGACAGGGCCCAGTAGAGCCCGACAGAGCCCGACAGGGCCCGACAGAGCCCGACAGAGCCCGACAGGGCCCAGTAGAGCCCGACAGAGCCCGACAGAGCCCGACAGAGCCCGACAGGGCCCGACAGAGCCCGACAGAGCCCGACAGGACCCGACAGGGCCCGACAGAGCCCGACAGGGCCCGACAGAGCCCGACAGAGCCCGACAGAGCCCGACAGGGCCCAGTAGAGCCCGACAGAGCCCGACAGAGCCCGACAGAGCCCAACAGAGCCCGACAGAGCCCAGTAGAGCCCGACAGAGCCCGACAGAGCCCGACAGAGCCCGACAGGGCCCAACAGAGCCCGACAGAGCCCGACAGGGCCCGACAGGGCCCGACAGGGCCCAGTAGAGCCCGACAGAGCCCGACAGAGCCCGACAGGGCCCGACAGAGCCCGACAGAGCCCGACAGGGCCCGACAGGGCCCGACAGGGCCCAGTAGAGCCCGACAGAGCCCGACAGAGCCCGACAGAGCCCAGTAGAGCCCGACAGAACCCGACAGAGCCCGAGAGAGCCCGACAGAGCCCAGTAGAGCCCGACAGAGCCCGACAAGGCCTGACAGGGCCCGACAGGGCCCAGTAGAGCCGGACAGAGCCCGACAGAGCCCAGTAGAGCCCAGTAGAGCCCGACAGAGCCCGACAGAGCCCGACAGAGCCCGACAGGGCCCGACAGAGCCCGACAGAGCCCGACAGGGCCCGACAGGGCCCAGTAGAGCCCGACAGAGCCCGACAGAGCCCAGTAGAGCCCAGTAGAGCCCGACAGGGCCCGACAGGGCCCGACAGGGCCCAGTAGAGCCCGACAGAGCCCGACAGAGCCTGACAGAGCCCGACAGGGACCGACAGGGCCCGACAGAGCCCGACAGAGCCCGACAGGGCCCGACATGGCCCAGTAGAGCCCGACAGAGCCCGACAGAGACCGACAGGGCCCGACAGGGCCCGACAGGGCCCGACAGAGCCCGACAGGGCCCGAGAGGGCCCGACAGAGCCCAGTAGAGCCCGACAGAGCCCGACAGAGCCCGACAGAGCCCGACAGGACCCGACAGGGCCCAGTAGAGCCCGACAGAGCCCGACAGAGCCCGACAGAGCCCGACAGGGCCCGACAGAGCCCGACAGGGCCCAGTAGAGCCCGACAGAGCCCGACAGAGCCCGACAGAACCCGTCAGAGCCCGACAGAGCCCGACAGAGCCCGACAGAGCCCGACAGGGCCCAGTAGAGCCCGACAGAGCCCGACAGAGCCCGACAGAGACCGACAGGGCCCGACAGAGCCCGACAGAGCCCGACAGAGCCCGACAGGGCCCGACAGGGCCCAGTAGAGCCCGACAGAGCCCGACAGGGCCCAACAGAGCCCGACAGAGCCCGACAGAGCCCGATATGGCCCGACAGAGCCCGACAGAGCCCGACAGAGCCCGACAGGGCCCGACAGGGCCCAGTAGAGCCCGACAGAGCCCGACAGAGCCCGACAGAACCCGACAGAGCCCGACAGGGCCCGACAGAGCCCGACAGAGCCCGACAGGGCCCGACAGAGCCCGACAGAGCCCGACAGGGCCCGACAGGGCCCAGTAGAGCCCGACAGAGCCCGACAGAGACCGACAGGGCCCGACAGGGCCCGACAGGGCCCGACAGAGCCCGACAGGGCCCGACAGGGCCCGACAGAGACCAGTAGAGCCCGACAGAGCCCGACAGAGCCCGACAGGGCCCGACAGGGCCCAGTAGAGCCCGACAGAGCCCGACAGAGCCCGACAGGGCCCGACAGAGCCCGACAGAGCCCGACAGGGCCCGACAGGGCCCAGTAGAGCCCGACAGAGCCCGACAGAGCCCGACAGAACCCGTCAGAGCCCGACAGAGCCCGACAGGGCCCGACAGAGCCCGACAGAGCCCGACAGGGCCCAGTAGAGCCCGACAGAGCCCGACAGAGCCCGACAGAGCCCGACAGGGCCCGACAGGGCCCAGTAGAGACCGACAGAGCCCGACAGGGCCCGACAGAGCCCAACAGAGCCCGACAGAGCCCGATATGGCCCGACAGAGCCCGACAGAGTCCGACAGAGCCCGACAGGGCCCGACAGAGCCCAGTAGAGACCGACAGAGCCCGACAGAGCCCGACAGAACCCGACAGGGCCCAGTAGAGCCCGACAGAGCCCGACAGAGCCCGACAGGGCCCAGTAGAGCCCGACAGAGCCCGACAGAGCCCGACAGAGCCCGACAGGCCCGACAGAGCCCGACAGAGCCCGACAGAGCCCGACAGGGCCCAGTAGAGCCCGACAGAGCCCGACAGGGCCCGACAGTGCCCGACAGAGCCCGACAGAGCCCGACAGAGCCCGACAGGGCCCAGTAGAGCCCGACAGAGCCCGACAGAGCCCGAGAGAGCCCGACAGAGCCCGAGAGAGCCCGACAGAGCCCGACAGGGCCCGACAGAGCCCGACAGAGCCCGACAGGACGCGACAGGGCCCGACAGAGCCCGACAGAGCCCGACAGGGCCCGACAGAGCCCGACAGAGCCCGACAGGGCCCAGTAGAGCCCGACAGAGCCCGACAGAGCCCGACAGAGCCCGACAGGGCCCGACAGGGCCCAGTAGAGCCCGACAGAGCCCGACAGAGCCCGACAGAGCCCGACAGGGCCCGACAGAGCCCGACAGAGCCCGACAGAGCCCGACAGGGCCCGACAGAGCCCGACAGAGCCCGACAGGGCCCGACAGAGCCCGACAGAGGCCGACAGAGCCCGATATGGCCTGACAGAGCCCGACAGAGCCCGACAGAGCCCGACAGGGCCCGACAGGGCCCAGTAGAGCCCGACAGAGCCCGACAGAGCCCGACAGAACCCGACAGAGCCCGACAGGGCCCGACAGAGCCCGACAGAGCCCGACAGGGCCCGACAGAGCCCGACAGAGCCCGACAGGGCCCGACAGGGCCCAGTAGAGCCCGACAGAGCCCGACAGAGCCCGACAGGGCCCGACAGGGCCCGACAGGGCCCAGTAGAGCCCGACAGAGCCCGACAGGGCCCGACAGGGCCCGACAGAGCCCGACAGAGCCCGACAGGGCCCGACAGGGCCCGACAGAGCCCGACAGAGCCCGACAGGGCCCGACAGGGCCCGACAGGGCCCAGTAGAGCCCGACAGAGCCCGACAGGGCCCGACAGAGCCCGACAGAGCCCGACAGAGCCCGACAGAGCCCGACAGGGCCCGACAGGGCCCAGTAGAGCCCGACAGAGCCCGACAGGGCCCGACAGAGCCCGACAGAGCCCGACAGAGCCCGATATGGCCCGACAGAGCCCGACAGAGCCCGACAGAGCCCGACAGGGCCCGACAGGGCCCAGTAGAGACCGACAGAGCCCGACAGAGCCCGACAGAACCCGACAGGGCCCAGTAGAGCCCGACAGAGCCCGACAGAGCCTGACAGAGCCCGACAGGGCCCAGTAGAGCCCGACAGAGCCCAACAGAGGCCGACAGAGCCCGACAGGCCCGACAGAGCCCGACAGAGCCCGACAGAGCCCGACAGGGCCCAGTAGAGCCCGACAGAGCCCGACAGGGCCCGACAGAGCCCGACAGAGCCCGACAGGGCCCGACAGGGCCCAGTAGAGCCCGACAGAGCCCGACAGAGCCCGACAGGGCCCGAAAGAGCCCGACAGAGCCCGACAGGGCCCGACAGGGCCCGACAGAGCCCGACAGAGCCCGACAGAGCCCGACAGAACCCGTCAGAGCCCGACAGAGCCCGACAGGGCCCGACAGAGCCCGACAGAGCCCGACAGGGCCCAGTAGAGCCCGACAGAGCCCGACAGAGCCCGACAGAGCCCGACAGGGCCCGACAGAGCCCGACAGACCCCGACAGGGCCCAGTAGAGCCCGACAGAGCCCGACAGAGCCCGACAGAGCCCGACAGAGCCCGACAGGGCCCGACAGGGCCCAGTAGAGCCCGACAGAGCCCGACAGAGCCCGACAGAGCCCGACAGAGCCCGACAGGGCCCGACAGAGCCCGACAGAACCCGACAGGACCCGACAGGGCCCGACAGAGCGCGACAGGGCCCGACAGAGCCCGACAGAGCCCGACAGAGCCCGACAGAGCCCGACAGGGCCCAGTAGAGCCCGACAGAGCCCGACAGAGCCCGACAGAGCCCGACAGAGCCCGACAGAGCCCAGTAGAGCCCGACAGAGCCCGACAGAGCCCGACAGAGCCCGACAGGGCCCGACAGGGCCCAGTAGAGCCCGACAGAGCCCGACAGAGCCCGACAGGGCCCGACAGAGCCCGACAGAGCCCGACAGGGCCCGACAGGGCCCGACAGGGCCCAGTAGAGCCCGACAGAGCCCGACAGAGCCCGACAGAACCCGTCAGAGCCCGACAGAGCCCGACAGAGCCCGACAGAGCCCGACAGGGCCCAGTAGAGCCCGACAGAGCCCGACAGAGCCCGACAGAGACCGACAGGGCCCGACAGAGCCCGACAGAGCCCGACAGAGCCCGACAGAGCCCGACAGGGCCCAGTAGAGCCCGACAGAGCCCGACAGAGCCCGACAGAGACCGACAGGGCCCGACAGAGCCCGACAGAGCCCGACAGAGCCCGATATGGCCTGACAGAGCCCGACAGAGCCCGACAGAGCCCGACAGGGCCCGACAGGGCCCAGTAGAGCCCGACAGAGCCCGACAGAGCCCGACAGAACCCGATAGAGCCCGACAGGGCCCGACAGAGCCCGACAGAGCCCGACAGGGCCCGACAGGGCCCAGTAGAGCCCGACAGAGCCCGACAGAGCCCGACAGAACCCGTCAGATCCCGACAGAGCCCGACAGAGCCCGACAGAGCCCGACAGGGCCCAGTAGAGCCCGACAGAGCCCGACAGAGCCCGACAGAGACCGACAGGGCCCGACAGAGCCCGACAGAGCCCGACAGAGCCCGACAGGGCCCGACAGGGCCCAGTAGAGCCCGACAGAGCCCGACAGGGCCCGACAGAGCCCGACAGAGCCCGACAGAGCCCGATATGGCCCGACAGAGCCCGACAGAGCCCGACAGAGCCCGACAGGGCCCGACAGGGCCCAGTAGAGCCCGACAGAGCCCGACAGAGCCCGACAGAGCCCAACAGAGCCCGACAGGGCCCGACAGAGCCCGACAGAGCCCGACAGAGCCCGACAGAGCCCTATATGGCCTGACAGAGCCCGACAGAGCCCGACAGAGCCCGACAGGGCCCGACAGGGCCCAGTAGAGCCCGACAGAGCCCGACAGAGCCCGACAGAACCCGACAGAGCCCGACAGGGCCCGACAGAGCCCGACAGAGCCCGACAGGGCCCGACAGAGCCCGACAGAGCCCGAAAGGGCCCGACAGGGCCCAGTAGAGCCCGACAGAGCCCGACAGAGCCCGACAGGGCCCGACAGGGCCCGACAGGGCCCGACAGAGCCCGACAGGGCCCGACAGAGCCCGACAGAGCCCAGTAGAGCCCGACAGAGCCCGACAGAGCCCGACAGGGCCCGACAGGGCCCAGTAGAGCCCGACAGAGCCCGACAGAGCCCGACAGGGCCCGACAGAGCCCGACAGAGCCCGACAGGGCCCGACAGGGCCCGACAGGGCCCAGTAGAGCCCGACAGAGCCCGACAGAGCCCGACAGAACCCGTCAGAGCCCGACAGAGCCCGACAGGGCCCGACAGAGCCCGACAGAGCCCGACAGGGCCCAGTAGAGCCCGACAGAGCCCGACAGAGCCCGACAGAGCCCGACAGGGCCCGACAGGGCCCAGTAGAGCCCGATAGAGCCCGACAGGGCCCGACAGAGCCCGACAGAGCCCGACAGAGCCCGATATGGCCCGACAGAGCCCGACAGAGCCCGACAGGGCCCGACAGGGCCCAGTAGAGACCGACAGAGCCCGACAGAGCCCGACAGAACCCGACAGGGCCCAGTAGAGCCCGACAGAGCCCGACAGAGCCCGACAGAGCCCGACAGGGCCCAGTAGAGCCTGACAGAGCCCGACAGAGCCCGACAGAGCCCGACAGGCCCGACAGAGCCCGACAGAGCCCGACAGAGCCCGACAGGGCCCAGTAGAGCCCGACAGAGCCCGACAGGGCCCGACAGAGCCCGACAGAGCCCGACAGGGCCCAGTAGAGCCCGACAGAGCCCGACAGAGCCCGACAGAGCCCGACAGGGCCCGACAGAGCCCGACAGAGCCCGACAGGACCCGACAGGGCCCGACAGAGCCCGACAGGGCCCGACAGAGCCCGACAGAGCCCGACAGAGCCCGACAGGGCCCAGTAGAGCCCGACAGAGCCCGACAGAGCCCGACAGAGCCCAACAGAGCCCGACAGAGCCCAGTAGAGCCCGACAGAGCCCGACAGAGCCCGACAGAGCCCGACAGGGCCCAACAGAGCCCGACAGAGCCCGACAGGGCCCGACAGGGCCCGACAGGGCCCAGTAGAGCCCGACAGAGCCCGACAGAGCCCGACAGGGCCCGACAGAGCCCGACAGAGCCCGACAGGGCCCGACAGGGCCCGACAGGGCCCAGTAGAGCCCGACAGAGCCCGACAGAGCCCGACAGAGCCCAGTAGAGCCCGACAGAACCCGACAGAGCCCGAGAGAGCCCGACAGAGCCCAGTAGAGCCCGACAGAGCCCGACAAGGCCTGACAGGGCCCGACAGGGCCCAGTAGAGCCGGACAGAGCCCGACAGAGCCCAGTAGAGCCCAGTAGAGCCCGACAGAGCCCGACAGAGCCCGACAGAGCCCGACAGGGCCCGACAGAGCCCGACAGAGCCCGACAGGGCCCGACAGGGCCCAGTAGAGCCCGACAGAGCCCGACAGAGCCCAGTAGAGCCCAGTAGAGCCCGACAGGGCCCGACAGGGCCCGACAGGGCCCAGTAGAGCCCGACAGAGCCCGACAGAGCCTGACAGAGCCCGACAGGGACCGACAGGGCCCGACAGAGCCCGACAGAGCCCGACAGGGCCCGACATGGCCCAGTAGAGCCCGACAGAGCCCGACAGAGACCGACAGGGCCCGACAGGGCCCGACAGGGCCCGACAGAGCCCGACAGGGCCCGAGAGGGCCCGACAGAGCCCAGTAGAGCCCGACAGAGCCCGACAGAGCCCGACAGAGCCCGACAGGACCCGACAGGGCCCAGTAGAGCCCGACAGAGCCCGACAGAGCCCGACAGAGCCCGACAGGGCCCGACAGAGCCCGACAGAGCCCGACAGGGCCCGACAGGGCCCGACAGGGCCCAGTAGAGCCCGACAGAGCCCGACAGAGCCCGACAGAACCCGTCAGAGCCCGACAGAGCCCGACAGAGCCCGACAGAGCCCGACAGGGCCCAGTAGAGCCCGACAGAGCCCGACAGAGCCCGACAGAGACCGACAGGGCCCGACAGAGCCCGACAGAGCCCGACAGAGCCCGACAGGGCCCGACAGGGCCCAGTAGAGCCCGACAGAGCCCGACAGGGCCCAACAGAGCCCGACAGAGCCCGACAGAGCCCGATATGGCCCGACAGAGCCCGACAGAGCCCGACAGAGCCCGACAGGGCCCGACAGGGCCCAGTAGAGCCCGACAGAGCCCGACAGAGCCCGACAGAACCCGACAGAGCCCGACAGGGCCCGACAGAGCCCGACAGAGCCCGACAGGGCCCGACAGAGCCCGACAGAGCCCGACAGGGCCCGACAGGGCCCAGTAGAGCCCGACAGAGCCCGACAGAGCCCGACAGGGCCCGACAGGGCCCGACAGGGCCCGACAGAGCCCGACAGGGCCCGACAGGGCCCGACAGAGACCAGTAGAGCCCGACAGAGCCCGACAGAGCCCGACAGGGCCCGACAGGGCCCAGTAGAGCCCGACAGAGCCCGACAGAGCCCGACAGGGCCCGACAGAGCCCGACAGAGCCCGACAGGGCCCGACAGGGCCCAGTAGAGCCCGACAGAGCCCGACAGAGCCCGACAGAACCCGTCAGAGCCCGACAGAGCCCGACAGGGCCCGACAGAGCCCGACAGAGCCCGACAGGGCCCAGTAGAGCCCGACAGAGCCCGACAGAGCCCGACAGAGCCCGACAGGGCCCGACAGGGCCCAGTAGAGACCGACAGAGCCCGACAGGGCCCGACAGAGCCCAACAGAGCCCGACAGAGCCCGATATGGCCCGACAGAGCCCGACAGAGTCCGACAGAGCCCGACAGGGCCCGACAGAGCCCAGTAGAGACCGACAGAGCCCGACAGAGCCCGACAGAACCCGACAGGGCCCAGTAGAGCCCGACAGAGCCCGACAGAGCCCGACAGGGCCCAGTAGAGCCCGACAGAGCCCGACAGAGCCCGACAGGCCCGACAGAGCCCGACAGAGCCCGACAGAGCCCGACAGGGCCCAGTAGAGCCCGACAGAGCCCGACAGGGCCCGACAGTGCCCGACAGAGCCCGACAGAGCCCGACAGAGCCCGACAGGGCCCAGTAGAGCCCGACAGAGCCCGACAGAGCCCGAGAGAGCCCGACAGAGCCCGACAGGGCCCGACAGAGCCCGACAGAGCCCGACAGGACGCGACAGGGCCCGACAGAGCCCGACAGAGCCCGACAGGGCCCGACAGAGCCCGACAGAGCCCGACAGGGCCCAGTAGAGCCCGACAGAGCCCGACAGAGCCCGACAGAGCCCGACAGGGCCCGACAGGGCCCAGTAGAGCCCGACAGAGCCCGACAGAGCCCGACAGAGCCCGACAGGGCCCGACAGAGCCCGACAGAGCCCGACAGAGCCCGACAGGGCCCGACAGAGCCCGACAGAGCCCGACAGGGCCCGACAGAGCCCGACAGAGGCCGACAGAGCCCGATATGGCCTGACAGAGCCCGACAGAGCCCGACAGAGCCCGACAGGGCCCGACAGGGCCCAGTAGAGCCCGACAGAGCCCGACAGAGCCCGACAGAACCCGACAGAGCCCGACAGGGCCCGACAGAGCCCGACAGAGCCCGACAGGGCCCGACAGAGCCCGACAGAGCCCGACAGGGCCCGACAGGGCCCAGTAGAGCCCGACAGAGCCCGACAGAGCCCGACAGGGCCCGACAGGGCCCGACAGGGCCCAGTAGAGCCCGACAGAGCCCGACAGGGCCCGACAGGGCCCGACAGAGCCCGACAGAGCCCGACAGGGCCCGACAGGGCCCGACAGAGCCCGACAGAGCCCGACAGGGCCCGACAGGGCCCGACAGGGCCCAGTAGAGCCCGACAGAGCCCGACAGGGCCCGACAGAGCCCGACAGAGCCCGACAGAGCCCGACAGAGCCCGACAGGGCCCGACAGGGCCCAGTAGAGCCCGACAGAGCCCGACAGGGCCCGACAGAGCCCGACAGAGCCCGACAGGGCCCGACAGGGCCCAGTAGAGACCGACAGAGCCCGACAGAGCCCGACAGAACCCGACAGGGCCCAGTAGAGCCCGACAGAGCCCGACAGAGCCTGACAGAGCCCGACAGGGCCCAGTAGAGCCCGACAGAGCCCAACAGAGGCCGACAGAGCCCGACAGGCCCGACAGAGCCCGACAGAGCCCGACAGAGCCCGACAGGGCCCAGTAGAGCCCGACAGAGCCCGACAGGGCCCGACAGAGCCCGACAGAGCCCGACAGGGCCCGACAGGGCCCAGTAGAGCCCGACAGAGCCCGACAGAGCCCGACAGGGCCCGAAAGAGCCCGACAGAGCCCGACAGGGCCCGACAGGGCCCGACAGAGCCCGACAGAGCCCGACAGAGCCCGACAGAACCCGTCAGAGCCCGACAGAGCCCGACAGGGCCCGACAGAGCCCGACAGAGCCCGACAGGGCCCAGTAGAGCCCGACAGAGCCCGACAGAGCCCGACAGAGCCCGACAGGGCCCGACAGAGCCCGACAGACCCCGACAGGGCCCAGTAGAGCCCGACAGAGCCCGACAGAGCCCGACAGAGCCCGACAGAGCCCGACAGGGCCCGACAGGGCCCAGTAGAGCCCGACAGAGCCCGACAGAGCCCGACAGAGCCCGACAGAGCCCGACAGGGCCCGACAGAGCCCGACAGAACCCGACAGGACCCGACAGGGCCCGACAGAGCGCGACAGGGCCCGACAGAGCCCGACAGAGCCCGACAGAGCCCGACAGAGCCCGACAGGGCCCAGTAGAGCCCGACAGAGCCCGACAGAGCCCGACAGAGCCCAACAGAGCCCGACAGAGCCCAGTAGAGCCCGACAGAGCCCGACAGAGCCCGACAGAGCCCGACAGGGCCCGACAGGGCCCAGTAGAGCCCGACAGAGCCCGACAGAGCCCGACAGGGCCCGACAGAGCCCGACAGAGCCCGACAGGGCCCGACAGGGCCCGACAGGGCCCAGTAGAGCCCGACAGAGCCCGACAGAGCCCGACAGAACCCGTCAGAGCCCGACAGAGCCCGACAGAGCCCGACAGAGCCCGACAGGGCCCAGTAGAGCCCGACAGAGCCCGACAGAGCCCGACAGAGACCGACAGGGCCCGACAGAGCCCGACAGAGCCCGACAGAGCCCGACAGAGCCCGACAGAGCCCGACAGGGCCCAGTAGAGCCCGACAGAGCCCGACAGAGCCCGACAGAGACCGACAGGGCCCGACAGAGCCCGACAGAGCCCGACAGAGCCCGATATGGCCTGACAGAGCCCGACAGAGCCCGACAGAGCCCGACAGGGCCCGACAGGGCCCAGTAGAGCCCGACAGAGCCCGACAGAGCCCGACAGAACCCGATAGAGCCCGACAGGGCCCGACAGAGCCCGACAGATCCCGACAGGGCCCGACAGGGCCCAGTAGAGCCCGACAGAGCCCGACAGAGCCCGACAGGGCCCGACAGGGCCCGACAGGGCCCGACAGAGCCCGACAGGGCCCGACAGGGCCCGACAGAGCTCAGTAGAGCCCGACAGAGCCCGACAGAGCCCGACAGGGCCCGACAGGGCCCAGTAGAGCCCGACAGAGCCCGACAGGGCCCGACAGAGCCCGACAGAGCCCGACAGGGCCCGACAGGGCCCGACAGGGCCCAGTAGAGCCCGACAGAGCCCGACAGAGCCCGACAGAACCCGTCAGAGCCCGACAGAGCCCGACAGGGCCCGACAGAGCCCGACAGAGCCCGACTGGGCCCAGTAGAGCCCGACAGAGCCCGACAGAGCCCGACAGAGCCCGACAGGGCCCGACAGGGCCCAGTAGAGCCCGACAGAGCCCGACAGGGCCCGACAGAGCCCGACAGAGCCCGATATGGCCCGACAGAGCCCGACAGAGCCCGACTGAGCCCGACAGGGCCCGACAGGGCCCAGTAGAGACCGACAGAGCCCGACAGAGCCCGACAGAACCCGACAGGGCCCAGTAGAGCCCGACAGAGCCCGACAGAGCCCGACAGAGCCCGACAGGGCCCAGTAGAGCCCGACAGAGCCCGACAGAGCCCGACAGAGCCCGACAGGCCCGACAGAGCCCGACAGAGCCCGACAGAGCCCGACAGGGCCCAGTAGAGCCCGACAGAGCCCGACAGGGCCCGACAGAGCCCGACAGAGCCCGACAGGGCCCAGTAGAGCCCGACAGAGCCCGACAGAGCCCGACAGAGCCCGACAGGGCCCGACAGAGCCCGACAGAGCCCGACAGGACCCGACAGGGCCCGACAGAGCCCGACAGGGCCCGACAGAGCCCGACAGAGCCCGACAGAGCCCGACAGGGCCCGACAGAGCCCGACAGAGCCCGACAGGGCCCAGTAGAGCCCGACAGAGCCCGACAGAGCCCGACAGAGCCCAACAGAGCCCGACAGAGCCCAGTAGAGCCCGACAGAGCCCGACAGAGCCCGACAGAGCCCGACAGGGCCCGACAGAGCCCGACAGAGCCCGACAGGGCCCAGTAGAGCCCGACAGAGCCCGACAGAGCCCGACAGAGCCCGACAGAGCCCAGTAGAGCCCGACAGAACCCGACAGAGCCCGACAGAGCCCGACAGAGCCCAGTAGAGCCCGACAGAGCCCGACAGGGCCTGACAGGGCCCGACAGGGCCCAGTAGAGCCGGACAGAGCCCGACAGAGCCCAGTAGAGCCCAGTAGAGCCCGACAGAGCCCGACAGAGCCCGACAGAGCCCGACAGGGCCCGACAGAGCCCGACAGAGCCCGACAGGGCCCGACAGAGCCCGACAGGGCCCGACAGGGCCCAGTAGATCCCGACAGAGCCCGACAGAGCCCAGTAGAGCCCAGTAGAGCCCGACAGGGCCCGACAGGGCCCGACAGGGCCCAGTAGAGCCCGACAGAGCCCGACAGAGCCTGACAGAGCCCGACAGGGACCGACAGGGCCCGACAGAGCCCGACAGAGCCCGACAGGGCCCGACAGGGCCCAGTAGAGCCCGACAGAGCCCGACAGAGCCCGACAGAACCCGACAGAGCCCGACAGGGCCCGACAGAGCCCGACAGAGCCCGACAGGGCCCGACAGAGCCCGAGAGAGCCCGACAGGGCCCGACAGGGCCCAGTAGAGCCCGACAGAGCCCGACAGAGCCCGACAGGGCCCGACAGGGCCCGACAGGGCCCGACAGAGCCCGACAGGGCCCGACAGGGCCCGACAGAGCCCAGTAGAGCCCAACAGAGCCCGACAGAGCCCGACAGGGCCCGACAGGGCCCAGTAGAGCCCGACAGAGCCCGACAGAGCCCGACAGGGCCCGACAGAGACCGACAGGGCCCGACAGAGCCCGACAGAGCCCGACAGAGCCCGACAGGGCCCGACAGGGCCCGACAGGGCCCGACAGGGCCCAGTAGAGCCCGACAGAGCCCGACAGAGCCCGACAGAACCCGTCAGAGCCCGACAGAGCCCGACAGAGCCCGACAGGGCCCAGTAGAGCCCGACAGAGCCCGACAGAGACCGACAGAGCCCGACAGAGCCCGACAGAGCCCGACAGAGCCCGACAGGGCCCAACAGAGCCCGACAGAGCCCGACAGAGCCCGATATGGCCCGACAGAGCCCGACAGAGCCCGACAGAGCCCGACAGGGCCCGACAGGGCCCAGTAGAGCCCGACAGAGCCCGACAGAGCCCGACAGAGCCCGACAGGGCCCGACAGAGCCCGACAGAGCCCGACAGGGCCCGACAGAGCCCGACAGAGCCCGACAGGGCCCGACAGGGCCCAGTAGAGCCCGACAGAGCCCGACAGAGCCCGACAGGGCCCGACAGGGCCCGACAGGGCCCGACAGAGCCCGACAGGGCCCGACAGGGCCCGACAGAGACCAGTAGAGCCCGACAGAGCCCGACAGAGCCCGACAGGGCCCGACAGGGCCCAGTAGAGCCCGACAGAGCCCGACAGAGCCCGACAGGGCCCGACAGAGCCCGACAGAGCCCGACAGGGCCCGACAGGGCCCAGTAGAGCCCGACAGAGCCCGACAGAGCCCGACAGAACCCGTCAGAGCCCGACAGAGCCCGACAGGGCCCGACAGAGCCCGACAGAGCCCGACAGGGCCCAGTAGAGCCCGACAGAGCCCGACAGAGCCCGACAGAGCCCGACAGGGCCCGACAGGGCCCAGTAGAGACCGACAGAGCCCGACAGGGCCCGACAGAGCCCAACAGAGCCCGACAGAGCCCGATATGGCCCGACAGAGCCCGACAGAGTCCGACAGAGCCCGACAGGGCCCGACAGAGCCCAGTAGAGACCGACAGAGCCCGACAGAGCCCGACAGAACCCGACAGGGCCCAGTAGAGCCCGACAGAGCCCGACAGAGCCCGACAGAGCCCGACAGGGCCCAGTAGAGCCCGACAGAGCCCGACAGAGCCCGACAGAGCCCGACAGGCCCGACAGAGCCCGACAGAGCCCGACAGAGCCCGACAGGGCCCAGTAGAGCCCGACAGAGCCCGACAGGGCCCGACAGTGCCCGACAGAGCCCGACAGAGCCCGACAGAGCCCGACAGGGCCCAGTAGAGCCCGACAGAGCCCGACAGAGCCCGAGAGAGCCCGACAGAGCCCGAGAGAGCCCGACAGAGCCCGACAGGGCCCGACAGAGCCCGACAGAGCCCGACAGGACGCGACAGGGCCCGACAGAGCCCGACAGAGCCCGACAGGGCCCGACAGAGCCCGACAGAGCCCGACAGGGCCCAGTAGAGCCCGACAGAGCCCGACAGAGCCCGACAGAGCCCGACAGGGCCCGACAGGGCCCAGTAGAGCCCGACAGAGCCCGACAGAGCCCGACAGAGCCCGACAGGGCCCGACAGAGCCCGACAGAGCCCGACAGAGCCCGACAGGGCCCGACAGAGCCCGACAGAGCCCGACAGGGCCCGACAGAGCCCGACAGAGGCCGACAGAGCCCGATATGGCCTGACAGAGCCCGACAGAGCCCGACAGAGCCCGACAGGGCCCGACAGGGCCCAGTAGAGCCCGACAGAGCCCGACAGAGCCCGACAGAACCCGACAGAGCCCGACAGGGCCCGACAGAGCCCGACAGAGCCCGACAGGGCCCGACAGAGCCCGACAGAGCCCGACAGGGCCCGACAGGGCCCAGTAGAGCCCGACAGAGCCCGACAGAGCCCGACAGGGCCCGACAGGGCCCGACAGGGCCCGACAGGGCCCAGTAGAGCCCGACAGAGCCCGACAGGGCCCGACAGAGCCCGACAGAGCCCGACAGAGCCCGACAGAGCCCGACAGGGCCCGACAGGGCCCAGTAGAGCCCGACAGAGCCCGACAGGGCCCGACAGAGCCCGACAGAGCCCGACAGAGCCCGATATGGCCCGACAGAGCCCGACAGAGCCCGACAGAGCCCGACAGGGCCCGACAGGGCCCAGTAGAGACCGACAGAGCCCGACAGAGCCCGACAGAACCCGACAGGGCCCAGTAGAGCCCGACAGAGCCCGACAGAGCCTGACAGAGCCCGACAGGGCCCAGTAGAGCCCGACAGAGCCCAACAGAGGCCGACAGAGCCCGACAGGCCCGACAGAGCCCGACAGAGCCCGACAGGGCCCAGTAGAGCCCGACAGAGCCCGACAGGGCCCGACAG
>NW_027017027.1:0-51086 GCF_036013445.1 Caloenas nicobarica
TCTGTCGGGCTCTGTCGGGCTCTGTCGGGCTCTACTGGGCTCTGTCGGGCTCTGTCGGGCTCTACTGGGCCCTGTCGGGCTCTACTGGGCCCTGTCGGGCTCTGTCGGGCTCTGTCGGGCTCTGTGGGGCCCTGTCGGGCTCTGTCGGGCTCTGTCGGGCCCTGTCGGGCTCTGTCGGGCCCTGTCGGGCCCTGTCGGGCTCTGTCGGGCTCTGTCGGGCTCTGTCGGGCTCTACTGGGCCCTGTCGGGCTCTGTCGGGCTCTGTCGGGCCCTGTCGGGCTCTATCGGGCCCTGTCGGGCTCTGTCGGGCCCTGTCGGGCTCTGTCGGGCTCTGTCGGGCTCTGTCGGGCTCTGTCGGGTTCTACTGGGCTCTGTCGGGCCCTGTCGGGACCTGTCGGGCTCTGTCGGGCTCTGTCGGGCTCTACTGGGCCCTGTCGGGCTCTGTCGGGCTCTGTCGGGCTCTGTCGGGCTCTGTCGGGCTCTACTGGGCCCTGTCGGGCTCTGTCGGGCTCTGTCGGGCTCTGTCGGGCTCTGTCGGGCTCTGTGGGGCCCTGTCGGGCTCTGTCGGGCTCTGTCGGGCCCTGTCGGGCTCTGTCGGGCCCTGTCGGGCCCTGTCGGGCTCTGTCGGGCTCTGTCGGGCCCTGTCGGGCTCTGTCGGGCTCTGTCGGGCTCTGTCGGGCTCTACTGGGCCCTGTCGGGCTCTGTCGGGCTCTGTCGGGCCCTGTCGGGCTCTATCGGGCCCTGTCGGGCTCTGTCGGGCCCTGTCGGGCTCTGTCGGGCTCTGTCGGGCTCTGTCGGGCTCTGTCGGGTTCTACTGGGCTCTGTCGGGCCCTGTCGGGCCCTGTCGGGCTCTGTCGGGCTCTGTCGGGCTCTACTGGGCCCTGTCGGGCTCTGTCGGGCTCTGTCGGGCTCTGTCGGGCTCTGTCGGGCTCTACTGGGCCCTGTCGGGCTCTGTCGGGCTCTGTCGGGCCCTGTCGGGCCCTGCCGGTCTCTGTCAGGCTCTGTCGGGCTCTGTCGGGCTCTACTGGGCCCTGTCGGGCTCTGTCGGGCTCTGTCGGGCCCTGTCGGGCTCTGTCGGGCTCTGTCGGGCTCTGTCGGGCTCTACTGGGCTCTGTCGGGCTCTGTCGGGCTCTGTCGGGCTCTGTCGGGCTCTACTGGGCCCTGTCGGGCTCTGTCGGCCCTGTCGGGCCCTGTCGGGCCCTGTCGGGCTCTGTCGGGCTCTGTCGGGCTCTGTCGGGCTCTGTCGGGCTCTGTCGGGCTCTACTGGGCCCTGTCGGGCTCTGTCGGGCTCTGTCGGGCCCTGTCGGGCCCTGCCGGTCTCTGTCAGGCTCTGTCGGGCTCTGTCGGGCTCTACTGGGCCCTGTCGGGCTCTGTCGGGCTCTGTCGGGCCCTGTCGGGCCCTGCCGGTCTCTGTCAGGCTCTGTCGGGCTCTGTCGGGCTCTACTGGGCCCTGTCGGGCTCTGTCGGGCTCTGTCGGGCTCTGTCGGCCCTGTCAGGCTCTGTCGGGCTCTGTCAGGCCCTGTCGGGCTCTGTCGGGCTCTACTGGGCCCTGTCGGGCTCTGTCGGGCTCTGTCGGGCTCTGTCGGGCTCTGTCGGGCTCTGTGGGGCCCTGTCGGGCTCTGTCGGGCTCTGTCGGGCCCTGTCGGGCTCTGTCGGGCCCTGTCGGGCCCTGTCGGGCTCTGTCGGGCTCTGTCGGGCCCTGTCGGGCTCTGTCGGGCTCTGTCGGGCTCTGTCGGGCTCTACTGGGCCCTGTCGGGCTCTGTCGGGCTCTGTCGGGCCCTGTCGGGCTCTATCGGGCCCTGTCGGGCTCTGTCGGGCCCTGTCGGGCTCTGTCGGGCTCTGTCGGGCTCTGTCGGGCTCTGTCGGGTTCTACTGGGCTCTGTCGGGCCCTGTCGGGCCCTGTCGGGCTCTGTCGGGCTCTGTCGGGCTCTACTGGGCCCTGTCGGGCTCTGTCGGGCTCTGTCGGGCTCTGTCGGGCTCTGTCGGGCTCTACTGGGCCCTGTCGGGCTCTGTCGGGCTCTGTCGGGCCCTGTCGGGCCCTGCCGGTCTCTGTCAGGCTCTGTCGGGCTCTGTCGGGCTCTACTGGGCCCTGTCGGGCTCTGTCGGGCTCTGTCGGGCCCTGTCGGGCTCTGTCGGGCTCTGTCGGGCTCTGTCGGGCTCTACTGGGCTCTGTCGGGCTCTGTCGGGCTCTACTGGGCCCTGTCGGGCTCTACTGGGCCCTGTCGGGCTCTGTCGGGCTCTGTCGGGCTCTGTGGGGCCCTGTCGGGCTCTGTCGGGCTCTGTCGGGCCCTGTCGGGCTCTGTCGGGCCCTGTCGGGCCCTGTCGGGCTCTGTCGGGCTCTGTCGGGCTCTGTCGGGCTCTACTGGGCCCTGTCGGGCTCTGTCGGGCTCTGTCGGGCCCTGTCGGGCTCTATCGGGCCCTGTCGGGCTCTGTCGGGCCCTGTCGGGCTCTGTCGGGCTCTGTCGGGCTCTGTCGGGCTCTGTCGGGTTCTACTGGGCTCTGTCGGGCCCTGTCGGGACCTGTCGGGCTCTGTCGGGCTCTGTCGGGCTCTACTGGGCCCTGTCGGGCTCTGTCGGGCTCTGTCGGGCTCTGTCGGGCTCTGTCGGGCTCTACTGGGCCCTGTCGGGCTCTGTCGGGCTCTGTCGGGCTCTGTCGGGCTCTGTCGGGCTCTGTGGGGCCCTGTCGGGCTCTGTCGGGCTCTGTCGGGCCCTGTCGGGCTCTGTCGGGCCCTGTCGGGCCCTGTCGGGCTCTGTCGGGCTCTGTCGGGCCCTGTCGGGCTCTGTCGGGCTCTGTCGGGCTCTGTCGGGCTCTACTGGGCCCTGTCGGGCTCTGTCGGGCTCTGTCGGGCCCTGTCGGGCTCTATCGGGCCCTGTCGGGCTCTGTCGGGCCCTGTCGGGCTCTGTCGGGCTCTGTCGGGCTCTGTCGGGCTCTGTCGGGTTCTACTGGGCTCTGTCGGGCCCTGTCGGGCCCTGTCGGGCTCTGTCGGGCTCTGTCGGGCTCTACTGGGCCCTGTCGGGCTCTGTCGGGCTCTGTCGGGCTCTGTCGGGCTCTGTCGGGCTCTACTGGGCCCTGTCGGGCTCTGTCGGGCTCTGTCGGGCCCTGTCGGGCCCTGCCGGTCTCTGTCAGGCTCTGTCGGGCTCTGTCGGGCTCTACTGGGCCCTGTCGGGCTCTGTCGGGCTCTGTCGGGCCCTGTCGGGCTCTGTCGGGCTCTGTCGGGCTCTGTCGGGCTCTACTGGGCTCTGTCGGGCTCTGTCGGGCTCTGTCGGGCTCTGTCGGGCTCTACTGGGCCCTGTCGGGCTCTGTCGGGCCCTGTCGGGCCCTGTCGGGCCCTGTCGGGCTCTGTCGGGCTCTGTCGGGCTCTGTCGGGCTCTGTCGGGCTCTGTCGGGCTCTACTGGGCCCTGTCGGGCTCTGTCGGGCTCTGTCGGGCCCTGTCGGGCCCTGCCGGTCTCTGTCAGGCTCTGTCGGGCTCTGTCGGGCTCTACTGGGCCCTGTCGGGCTCTGTCGGGCTCTGTCGGGCCCTGTCGGGCTCTGTCGGGCTCTGTCGGGCTCTGTCGGGCTCTACTGGGCTCTGTCGGGCTCTGTCGGGCTCTGTCGGGCTCTGTCGGGCTCTACTGGGCCCTGTCGGGCTCTGTCGGGCCCTGTCGGGCCCTGTCGGGCCCTGTCGGGCTCTGTCGGGCTCTGTCGGGCTCTGTCGGGCTCTACTGGGCTCTGTCGGGCTCTACTGGTCTCTACTGGGCCCTGTCGGGCTCTGTCGGGCTCTGTCGGGCTCTACTGGGCTCTGTCGGGCCCTGTCGGGCCCTGTCGGGCTCTGTCAGGCTCTGTCGGGCCCTGTCGGGCTCTGTCGGGCTCTGTCGGGCTCTGTCGGGCTCTACTGGGCTCTGTCGGGCTCTGTCGGGCTCTGTCGGGCTCTGTCGGGCTCTACTGGGCCCTGTCGGGCCCTGTCGGGCTCTGTCGGGCTCTGTCGGGCTCTGTCGGGCTCAAGTGGTCTCTGTCGGGCTCTGTCGGGTTCTGTCGGGCTCTGTCGGGCTCTGTCGGGCTCTACTGGGCCCTGTCGGGCTCTGTCGGGCCCTGTCGGGCCCTGTCGGGCTCTGTCGGGCTCTGTCGGGCTCTGTCAGGTTCTGTCGGGCTTTGTCGGGCTCTGTCGGGCTCTACTGGGCTCTGTCGGGCTCTGTCGGGCCCTGTCGGGCTCTACTGGGCCCTGTCGGGCCCTGTCGGGCTCTGTCGGGCTCTGTCGGGCTCTGTCGGGCTCTACTGGGCCTGTCGGGCCCTGTCGGGCTCTGTCGGGCTCTGTCGGGCTCTGTCGGGCTCTACTGGGCTCTACTGGGCTCTGTCGGGCTCTGTCGGGTTCTGTCGGACTCTGTCGTGCTCTGTCGGTCTCTGTCGGGCCCTGTCGGGCTCTGTCGGGCTCTGTCGGGCTCTACTGGGCCCTGTCGGGCCCTGTCGGGCTCTGTCGGGCTCTGTCGGGCTCTGTCGGGCTCAAGTGGTCTCTGTCGGGCTCTGTCGGGTTCTGTCGGGCTCTGTCGGGCTCTGTCGGGCTCTACTGGGCCCTGTCGGGCTCTGTCGGGCTCTACTGGGCCCTGTCGGGCTCTGTCGGGCTCTGTCGGGCTCTGTCGGGCCCTGTCAGGCTCTGTCGGGCTCTGTCAGGCCCTGTCGGGCTCTGTCGGGCTCTACTGGGCCCTGTCGGGCTCTGTCGGGCTCTGTCGGGCTCTGTCGGGCTCTGTCGGGCTCTGTGGGGCCCTGTCGGGCTCTGTCGGGCTCTGTCGGGCCCTGTCGGGCTCTGTCGGGCCCTGTCGGGCCCTGTCGGGCTCTGTCGGGCTCTGTCGGGCCCTGTCGGGCTCTGTCGGGCTCTGTCGGGCTCTGTCGGGCTCTACTGGGCCCTGTCGGGCTCTGTCGGGCTCTGTCGGGCCCTGTCGGGCTCTATCGGGCCCTGTCGGGCTCTGTCGGGCCCTGTCGGGCTCTGTCGGGCTCTGTCGGGCTCTGTCGGGCTCTGTCGGATTCTACTGGGCTCTGTCGGGCCCTGTCGGGCCCTGTCGGGCTCTGTCGGGCTCTGTCGGGCTCTACTGGGCCCTGTCGGGCTCTGTCGGGCTCTGTCGGGCTCTGTCGGGCTCTGTCGGGCTCTACTGGGCCCTGTCGGGCTCTGTCGGGCTCTGTCGGGCCCTGTCGGGCTCTGTCGGGCTCTGTCGGGCTCTGTCGGGCTCTACTGGGCTCTGTCGGGCTCTGTCGGGCTCTACTGGGCCCTGTCGGGCTCTGTCGGGCTCTGTCGGGCTCTGTCGGGCTCTGTGGGGCCCTGTCGGGCTCTGTCGGGCTCTGTCGGGCCCTGTCGGGCTCTGTCGGGCCCTGTCGGGCCCTGTCGGGCTCTGTCGGGCTCTGTCGGGCCCTGTCGGGCTCTGTCGGGCTCTGTCGGGCTCTGTCGGGCTCTACTGGGCCCTGTCGGGCTCTGTCGGGCTCTGTCGGGCCCTGTCGGGCTCTATCGGGCCCTGTCGAGCTCTGTCGGGCCCTGTCGGGCTCTGTCGGGCTCTGTCGGGCTCTGTCGGGCTCTGTCGGGTTCTACTGGGCTCTGTCGGGCCCTGTCGGGCCCTGTTGGGCTCTGTCGGGCTCTGTCGGGCTCTACTGGGCCCTGTCGGGCTCTGTCGGGCTCTGTCGGGCTCTGTCGGGCTCTGTCGGGCTCTACTGGGCCCTGTCGGGCTCTGTCGGGCTCTGTCGGGCTCTGTCGGGCTCTGTCGGGCTCTGTGGGGCCCTGTCGGGCTCTGTCGGGCTCTGTCGGGCCCTGTCGGGCTCTGTCGGGCCCTGTCGGGCCCTGTCGGGCTCTGTCGGGCTCTGTCGGGCCCTGTCGGGCTCTGTCGGGCTCTGTCGGGCTCTGTCGGGCTCTACTGGGCCCTGTCGGGCTCTGTCGGGCTCTGTCGGGCCCTGTCGGGCTCTATCGGGCCCTGTCGGGCTCTGTCGGGCTCTGTCGGGCTCTGTCGGGCTCTGTCGGGTTCTACTGGGCTCTGTCGGGCCCTGTCGGGCCCTGTCGGGCTCTGTCGGGCTCTGTCGGGCTCTACTGGGCCCTGTCGGGCTCTGTCGGGCTCTGTCGGGCTCTGTCGGGCTCTGTCGGGCTCTACTGGGCCCTGTCGGGCTCTGTCGGGCTCTGTCGGGCCCTGTCGGGCCCTGCCGGTCTCTGTCAGGCTCTGTCGGGCTCTGTCGGGCTCTACTGGGCCCTGTCGGGCTCTGTCGGGCTCTGTCGGGCCCTGTCGGGCTCTGTCGGGCTCTGTCGGGCTCTGTCGGGCTCTACTGGGCTCTGTCGGGCTCTGTCGGGCTCTGTCGGGCTCTGTCGGGCTCTACTGGGCCCTGTCGGGCTCTGTCGGGCCCTGTCGGGCCCTGTCGGGCCCTGTCGGGCTCTGTCGGGCTCTGTCGGGCTCTGTCGGGCTCTACTGGGCTCTGTCGGGCTCTACTGGTCTCTACTGGGCCCTGTCGGGCTCTGTCGGGCTCTGTCGGGCTCTACTGGGCTCTGTCGGGCCCTGTCGGGCCCTGTCGGGCTCTGTCAGGCTCTGTCGGGCCCTGTCGGGCTCTGTCGGGCTCTGTCGGGCTCTGTCGGGCTCTACTGGGCTCTGTCGGGCTCTGTCGGGCTCTGTCGGGCTCTGTCGGGCTCTACTGGGCCCTGTCGGGCCCTGTCGGGCTCTGTCGGGCTCTGTCGGGCTCTGTCGGGCTCAACTGGTCTCTGTCGGGCTCTGTCGGGTTCTGTCGGGCTCTGTCGGGCTCTGTCGGGCTCTACTGGGCCCTGTCGGGCTCTGTCGGGCCCTGTCGGGCCCTGTCGGGCTCTGTCGGGCTCTGTCGGGCTCTGTCAGGTTCTGTCGGGCTTTGTCGGGCTCTGTCGGGCTCTACTGGGCTCTGTCGGGCTCTGTCGGGCCCTGTCGGGCTCTACTGGGCCCTGTCGGGCCCTGTCGGGCTCTGTCGGGCTCTGTCGGGCTCTGTCGGGCTCTACTGGGCCTGTCGGGCCCTGTCGGGCTCTGTCGGGCTCTGTCGGGCTCTGTCGGGCTCTACTGGGCTCTACTGGGCTCTGTCGGGCTCTGTCGGGTTCTGTCGGACTCTGTCGTGCTCTGTCGGTCTCTGTCGGGCCCTGTCGGGCTCTGTCGGGCTCTGTCGGGCTCTACTGGGCCCTGTCGGGCCCTGTCGGGCTCTGTCGGGCTCTGTCGGGCTCTGTCGGGCTCAAGTGGTCTCTGTCGGGCTCTGTCGGGTTCTGTCGGGCTCTGTCGGGCTCTGTCGGGCTCTACTGGGCCCTGTCGGGCTCTGTCGGGTTCTGTCGGGCTCTGTCGGGCTCTGTCGGGCTCTACTGGGCCCTGTCGGGCTCTGTCGGGCTCTACTGGGCCCTGTCGGGCTCTGTCGGGCTCTGTCGGGCTCTGTCGGGCCCTGTCAGGCTCTGTCGGGCTCTGTCAGGCCCTGTCGGGCTCTGTCGGGCTCTACTGGGCCCTGTCGGGCTCTGTCGGGCTCTGTCGGGCTCTGTCGGGCTCTGTCGGGCTCTGTGGGGCCCTGTCGGGCTCTGTCGGGCTCTGTCGGGCCCTGTCGGGCTCTGTCGGGCCCTGTCGGGCCCTGTCGGGCTCTGTCGGGCTCTGTCGGGCCCTGTCGGGCTCTGTCGGGCTCTGTCGGGCTCTGTCGGGCTCTACTGGGCCCTGTCGGGCTCTGTCGGGCTCTGTCGGGCCCTGTCGGGCTCTATCGGGCCCTGTCGGGCTCTGTCGGGCCCTGTCGGGCTCTGTCGGGCTCTGTCGGGCTCTGTCGGGCTCTGTCGGGTTCTACTGGGCTCTGTCGGGCCCTGTCGGGCCCTGTCGGGCTCTGTCGGGCTCTGTCGGGCTCTACTGGGCCCTGTCGGGCTCTGTCGGGCTCTGTCGGGCTCTGTCGGGCTCTGTCGGGCTCTACTGGGCCCTGTCGGGCTCTGTCGGGCTCTGTCGGGCCCTGTCGGGCCCTGCCGGTCTCTGTCAGGCTCTGTCGGGCTCTGTCGGGCTCTACTGGGCCCTGTCGGGCTCTGTCGGGCTCTGTCGGGCCCTGTCGGGCTCTGTCGGGCTCTGTCGGGCTCTGTCGGGCTCTACTGGGCTCTGTCGGGCTCTGTCGGGCTCTGTCGGGCTCTGTCGGGCTCTACTGGGCCCTGTCGGGCTCTGTCGGGCCCTGTCGGGCCCTGTCGGGCCCTGTCGGGCTCTGTCGGGCTCTGTCGGGCTCTGTCGGGCTCTACTGGGCTCTGTCGGGCTCTACTGGTCTCTACTGGGCCCTGTCGGGCTCTGTCGGGCTCTGTCGGGCTCTACTGGGCTCTGTCGGGCCCTGTCGGGCCCTGTCGGGCTCTGTCAGGCTCTGTCGGGCCCTGTCGGGCTCTGTCGGGCTCTGTCGGGCTCTGTCGGGCTCTACTGGGCTCTGTCGGGCTCTGTCGGGCTCTGTCGGGCTCTGTCGGGCTCTACTGGGCCCTGTCGGGCCCTGTCGGGCTCTGTCGGGCTCTGTCGGGCTCTGTCGGGCTCAACTGGTCTCTGTCGGGCTCTGTCGGGTTCTGTCGGGCTCTGTCGGGCTCTGTCGGGCTCTACTGGGCCCTGTCGGGCTCTGTCGGGCCCTGTCGGGCCCTGTCGGGCTCTGTCGGGCTCTGTCGGGCTCTGTCAGGTTCTGTCGGGCTTTGTCGGGCTCTGTCGGGCTCTACTGGGCCCTGTCGGGCCCTGTCGGGCCCTGTCGGGCTCTGTCGGTCTCTGTCGGGCTCTGTCGGGCTCTACTGGGCTCTTTCGGGCTCTGTCGGGTTCTGTCGGGCTCTGTCGGGCTCTGTCGGGCTCTGTCGGGCTCTACTGGGCTCTGTCGGGCCCTGTCGGGCTCTGTCGGGCCCTGTCGGGCCCTGTCGGGCTCTGTCGGGCTCTGTCGGGATCTGTCGGGCTCTGTCGGGCTCTACTGGGCCCTGTCGGGCCCTGTCGGGCTCTGTCGGGATCTGTCGGGCCCTGTCGGGCTCTGTCGGGCTCTGTCGGGCTCTGTCGGGCTCTACTGGGCTCTACTGGGCTCTGTCGGGCTCTGTCGGGCTCTACTGGGCCCTGTCGGGCCCTGTCGGGCCCTGACGGGCTCTGTCGGGCTCTACTGGGCTCTGTCGGGCTCTGTCGGGCTCTGTCGGGCCCTGTCGGACTCTGTCGGGCTCTGTCGGGCTCTACTGGGCTCTGTCGGGCTCTGTCGGGCCCTATCGGGCTCTGTCGGGCTCTGTCGGGCCCTGTCGGGCTCTGTCGGGCTCTGTCGGGCTCTGTCGGGCTCTACTGGGCTCTGTCGGGTTCTACTGGGCTCTACTGGGCCCTGTCGGGCTCTGTCGGGCTCTGTCGGGCCCTGTCGGGCCCTGTCGGGCCCTGTCGGGCCCTGTCGGGCTCTGTCGGGCTCTGTCGGGCCCTGTCGGGCTCTGTCGGGCTCTGTCGGGCTCTGTCGGGCTCTACTGGGCCCTGTCGGGCTCTGTCGGGCTCTGTCGGGCCCTGTCGGGCTCTGTCGGGCTCTGTCGGGCTCTGTCGGGCTCTACTGGGCTCTCTCGGATTCTACTGGGCTCTACTGGGCCCTGTCGGGCTCTGTCGGGCTCTGTCGGGCTCTGTCGGGCCCTGTCGGGCCCTGTCGGGCTCTGTCGGGCTCTGTCGGGCCCTGTCGGGCTCTGTCGGGCTCTATCGGGCTCTACTGGGCCCTGTCGGGCTCTGTCGGGCCCTGTCGGGCTCTGTCGGGCTCTACTGGGCCCTCTCGGGCCCTGTCGGGCTCTGTCGGGCTCTGTCGGGCCCTGTCGGGCTCTGTCGGGCTCTGTCGGGCTGTGTCGGGCTCTGTCGGGCTCTACTGGGCTCTACTGGGCTCTGTCGGGCTCTGTCGGGCTCTGTCGGGCACTGTCGGGCTCTACTGGGCCCTGTCGGGCCCTGTCGGGCTCTGTCGGGCTCTGTCGGGCTCTGTCGGGCTCTGTCGGGCTCTACTGGGCCCTGTCGGGCCCTGTCGGGCTCTGTCGGGCTCTGTCGGGCTCTACTGGGCTCTGTCGGGCTCTGTCGTGCCCTGTCGTGCCCTGTCGGGCCCTGTCGGGCTCTGTCGGGCTCTGTCGGGCTCTGTCGGGCCCTGTCGGGCCCTGTCGGGCTCTGTCGGGCTCTGTCGGGCCCTGTCGGGCCCTGTCGGGCTCTGTCGGGCTCTACTGGGCCCTGTCGGGCCCTGTCGGGCTCTGTCGGGCTCTGTCGGGCTCTGTCGGGCCCTGTCGGGCTCTGTCGGGCTCTGTCGGGCCCTGTCGGGCTCTGTCGGGCTCTACTGGGCCCTGTCGGGCCCTGTCGGGCCCTGTCGGGCTCTGTCGGGCTCTACTGGGCTCTACTGGGCTCTGTCGGGCTCTACTGGGCCCTGTCGGGCCCTGTCGGGCTCTGTCGGGCCCTGTCGGGCTCTATCGGGCCCTGTCGGGCCCTGTCGGGCTCTGTCGGGCTCTGTCGGGCCCTGTCGGGCCCTGTCGGGCTCTGTCGGGCTCTGTCGGGCCCTGTCGGGCTCCGTCGGGCTCTGTCGGGCTCTATCGGGCTCTACTGGGCCCTGTCGGGCCCTGTCGGGCTCTGTCGGGCCCTGTCGGGCCCTGTCGGGCTCTGTCGGGCTCTGTCGGGCTCTGTCGGGCTCTACTGGGCCCTGTCGGGCTCTGTCGGGCTCTGTCGGGGTCTGTCGGGCTCTGTCGGGCTCTACTGGGCTCTGTCGGGCCCTGTCGGGCCCTGTCGGGCTCTGTCAGGCTCTGTCGGGCTCTGTCGGGCTCTACTGGGCTCTGTCGGGCTCTGTCGGGCCCTGTCGGGCTCTGTCGGGCTCTGTCGGGCTCTGTCGGGCTCTACTGGGCCCTGTCGGGCTCTGTCGGGCTCTGTCGGGCCCTGTCGGGCCCTGTCGGGCTCTGTCGGGCTCTGTCGGGCTCTACTGGGCTCTGTCGGTCTCTACTGGTCTCTACTGGGCCCTGTCGGGCCCTGTCGGGCTCTGTCGGGCTCTGTCGGGCTCTACTGGGCTCTGTCGGGCTCTGTCGGGCCCTGTCGGGCCCTGTCGGGCTCTGTCGGGCCCTGTCGGGCTCTGTCGGGCTCTGTCGGGCCCTGTCGGGCTCTGTCGGGCTCTGTCGGGCTCTACTGGGCTCTGTCGGGCTCTGTCGGGCCCTGTCGGGCTCTGTCGGGCTCTGTCGGGCTCTGTCGGGCTCTACTGGGCTCTGTCGGGTTCTACTGGGCTCTACTGGGCCCTGTCGGGCTCTGTCGGGCTCTGTCGGGCCCTGTCGGGCTCTGTCGGGCTCTGTCGGGCCCTGTCGGGCCCTGTCGGGCTCTGTCGGGCTCTGTCGGGCTCTGTCGGGCTCTACTGGGCCCTGTCGGGCTCTGTCGGGCTCTGTCGGGGCCTGTCGGGTTCTGTCGGGCTCTACTGGGCCCTGTCGGGCTCTGTCGGGCTGTGTCGGGCTCTGTCGGGCTCTACTGGGCTCTACTGGGCTCTGTCGGGCTCTGTCGGGCTCTGTCGGGCTCTGTCGGGCTCTACTGGGCCCTGTCGGGCCCTGTCGGGCTCTGTCGGGCTCTGTCGGGCTCTGTCGGGCTCTACTGGGCCTGTCGGGCCCTGTCGGGCTCTGTCGGGCTCTGTCGGGCTCTGTCGGGCTCTACTGGGCCTGTCGGGCCCTGTCGGGCTCTGTCGGGCTCTGTCGGGCTCTGTCGGGTTCTGTCGGACTCTGTCGGGCTCTGTCGGTCTCTGTCGGGCCCTGTCGGGCTCTGTCGGGCTCTGTCGTGCCCTGTCGGGCCCTGTCGGGCTCTGTCGGGCCCTGTCGGGCTCTGTCGGGCTCTGTCGGGCTCTACTCGGCCCTGTCGGGCCCTGTCGGGCCCTGTCGGGCTCTGTCGGGCTCTGTCGGGCTCTGTCAGGCTCTACTGGGCTCTGTCGGGCCCTGTCGGGCCCTGTCGGGCTCTGTCGGGCTCTGTCGGGCTCTACTGGGCTCTGTCGGTCTCTGTCGGGCTCTGTCGGGCTCTGTCGGGCTCTACTGGGCCCTGTCGGGCTCTGTCGGGCTCTGTCGGGCCCTGTCGGGCCCTGTCGGGCTCTGTCAGGCTCTGTCGGGCTCTGTCGGGCCCTGTCGGGCCCTGTCGGGCCCTGTCGGGCTCTGTCGGGCTCTGTCGGGCCCTGTCGGGCCCTGTCGGGCTCTGTCGGGCTCTGTCGGGCTCTGTCGGGCTCTACTGGGCTCTGTCGGGCTCTGTCGGGCCCTGTCGGGCCCTGTCGGGCTCTGTCGGGCTCTGTCGGGCCCTGTCGGGCTCTGTCGGGCTCTGTCGGGCTCTACTGGGCTCTGTCGGGCTCTGTCGGGCTCTACTGGGCCCTGTCGGGCTCTGTCGGGCCCTGTCGGGCTCTGTCGGGCTCTGTCGGGCCCTGTCGGGCTCTGTCGGGCTCTGCCGGGCCCTGTCGGGCTCTGTCGGGCTCTGTCGGGCTCTGTCGGGCTCTACTGGGCTCTGTCGGGTTCTACTGGGCTCTACTGGGCCCTGTCGGGCTCTGTCGGGCTCTGTCGGGCTCTGTCGGGCCCTGTCGGGCTCTGTCGGGCTCTGTCGGTTTCTGTCGGGCTCTGTCGGGCTCTGTCGGGCCCTGTCGGGCCCTGTCGGGCTCTGTCGGGCTCTGTCGGGCCCTGTCGGGCTCTGTCGGGCTCTGTCGGGTTCTGTCGGGCTCTACTGGGCCCTGTCGGGCTCTGTCGGGCTCTGTCGGGCTCTGTCGGGCCCTGTCAGGCTCTGTCGGGCTCTGTCGGGCCCTGTCGGGCTCTGTCGGGCTCTACTGGGCCCTGTCGGGCTCTGTCGGGCCCTGTCGGGCCCTGTCGGGCTCTGTCGGGCTCTGTCGGGCTCTGTCGGGCTCTACTGGGCTCTGTCGGGCTCTGTCGGGCTCTGTCGGGCTCTGTGGGGCCCTGTCGGGCTCTGTCGGGCTCTGTGGGGCCCTGTCGGGCTCTGTCGGGCTCTGTCGGGCTCTGTCGGGCCCTGTCGGGCTCTGTCGGGCCCTGTCGGGCCCTGTCGGGCTCTGTCGGGCTCTGTCGGGCCCTGTCGGGCTCTGTCGGGCTCTGTCGGGCTCTGTCGGGCTCTACTGGGCCCTGTCGGACTCTGTCGGGCTCTGTCGGGCCCTATCGGGCTCTGTTGGGCTCTGTCGGGCCCTGTCGGGCTCTGTCGGGCTCTACTGGGCCCTGTCGGGCCCTGTCGGGCCCTGTCGGACTCTGTCGGGCTCTGTCGGGCTCTGTCGGGCTCTACTGGGCTCTACTGGGCTCTGTCGGGCTCTACTGGGCCCTGTCGGGCCCTGTCGGGCTCTGTCGGGCTCTGTCGGGCCCTGTCGTGCCCTGTCGGGCTCTGTCGGGCTCTGTCGGGCTCTGTCGGGCTCTATCGGGCCCTGTCGGGCTCTGTCGGGCTCTGTCGGGCTCTGTCGGGCTCTGTCGGGTTCTACTGGGCTCTGTCGGGCTCTACTGGGCTCTACTGGGCCCTGTCGGGCCCTGTCGGGCTCTGTCGGGCCCTGTCGGGCCCTGTCGGGCTCTGTCGGGCTCTGTCGGGCTCTACTGGGCCCTGTCGGGCTCTGTCGGGCTCTGTCGGGCTCTGTCGGGCTCTGTCGGGCTCTACTGGGCCCTGTCGGGCTCTGTCGGGCCCTGTCGGGCCCTGTCGGGCTCTGTCGGGCTCTGTCGGGCTCTGTCGGGCTCTACTGGGCCCTGTCGGGCTCTGTCGGGCTCTGTCGGGCCCTGTCGGGCTCTGTCGGGCTCTGTCGGGCTCTGTCGGGCTCTACTGGGCTCTGTCGGACTCTGTCGGGCTCTGTCGGGCTCTGTCAGGCTCTACTGGGCCCTGTCGGGCTCTGTCGGGCCCTGTCGGGCTCTGTCGGGCTCTGTCGGGCTCTGTCGGGCTCTACTGGGCTCTGTCGGGCTCTACTGGGCTCTACTGGGCCCTGTCGGGCTCTGTCGGGCTCTGTCGGGCTCTACTGGGCTCTGTCGGGCCCTGTCGGGCCCTGTCGGGCTCTGTCAGGCTCTGTCGGGCCCTGTCGGGCTCTGTCGGGCTCTGTCGGGCTCTGTCGGGCTCTACTGGGCTCTGTCGGGCTCTGTCGGGCTCTGTCGGGCCCTGTCGGGCTCTGTCGGGCTCTGTCGGGCTCTGTCGGGCTCTACTGGGCTCGGTCGGGCTCTGTCGGGCTCTGTCGGGCTCTGTCAGGCTCTACTGGGCCCTGTCGGTCCCTGTCGGGCTCTGTCGGGCTCTGTCGGGCTCTGTCGGGCTCAACTGGTCTCTGTCGGGCTCTGTCGGGTTCTGTCGGGCTCTACTGGGCCCTGTCGGGCTCTGTCGGGCTCTGTCGGGTTCTGTCGGGCTTTGTCGGGCTCTGTCGGGCTCTACTGGGCCCTGTCGGGCCCTGTCGGGCCCTGTCGGGCTCTGTCGGTCTCTGTCGGGCTCTGTCGGGCTCTACTGGGCTCTGTCGGGCTCTGTCGGGTTCTGTCGGGCTCTGTCGGGCTCTGTCGGGCTCTGTCGGGCTCTACTGGGCTCTGTCGGGCCCTGTCGGGCTCTGTCGGGCCCTGTCGGGCCCTGTCGGGCTCTGTCGGGCTCTGTCGGGATCTGTCGGGTTCTGTCGGGCTCTACTGGGCCCTGTCGGGCCCTGTCGGGCCCTGTCGGGCTCTGTCGGGCTCTGTCGGGCCCTGTCGGGCTCTGTCGGGCTCTGTCGGGCTCTGTCGGGCTCTACTGGGCCCTGTCGGGCCCTGTCGGGCTCTGTCGGGCCCTGTCGGGCTCTGTCGGGCTCTGTCGGGCCCTGTCGGGCTCTGTCGGGCTCTGTCGGGCTCTGTCGGGCTCTACTGGGCTCTGTCGGGCTCTGTCGGGCTCTGTCGGGCCCTGTCGGGCTCTGTCGGGCTCTGTCGGTCTCTGTCGGGCTCTACTGGGCTCTGTCGGGTTCTACTGGGCTCTACTGGGCCCTGTCGGGCTCTGTCGGGCTCTGTCGGGCTCTGTCGGGCCCTGTCGGGCTCTGTCGGGCTCTGTCGGGCCCTGTCGGGCCCTGTCGGGCTCTGTCGGGCTCTGTCGGGCCCTGTCGGGCTCTGTCGGGCTCTGTCGGGCTCTGTCGGGCTCTACTGGGCCCTGTCGGGCTCTGTCGGGCTCTGTCGGGCTCTGTCGGGCCCTGTCGGGCTCTGTCGGGCTCTGTCGGGCTCTGTCGGGCTCTACTGGGCTCTGTCGGATTCTACTGGGCTCTACTGGGCCCTGTCGGGCTCTGTCGGGCTCTGTCGGGCTCTGTCGGGCTCTACTGGGCCCTGTCGGGCCCTGTCGGGCTCTGTCGGGCTCTGTCGGGCTCTACTGGGCTCTGTCGGGCTCTGTCGTGCCCTGTCGTGCCCTGTCGGGCCCTGTCGGGCTCTGTCGGGCTCTGTCGGGCTCTGTCGGGCCCTGTCGGGCCCTGTCGGGCTCTGTCGGGCTCTGTCGGGCCCTGTCGGGCCCTGTCGGGCTCTGTCGGGCTCTACTGGGCCCTGTCGGGCCCTGTCGTGCTCTGTCGGGCTCTGTCGGGCTCTGTCGGGCCCTGTCGGGCTCTGTCGGGCTCTGTCGGGCCCTGTCGGGCTCTGTCGGGCTCTACTGGGCCCTGTCGGGCCCTGTCGGGCCCTGTCGGGCTCTGTCGGGCTCTACTGGGCTCTACTGGGCTCTGTCGGGCTCTACTGGGCCCTGTCGGGCCCTGTCGGGCTCTGTCGGGCCCTGTCGGGCTCTATCGGGCCCTGTCGGGCCCTGTCGGGCTCTGTCGGGCTCTGTCGGGCCCTGTCGGGCCCTGTCGGGCTCTGTCGGGCTCTGTCGGGCCCTGTCGGGCTCCGTCGGGCTCTGTCGGGCTCTATCGGGCTCTACTGGGCCCTGTCGGGCCCTGTCGGGCTCTGTCGGGCCCTGTCGGGCCCTGTCGGGCTCTGTCGGGCTCTGTCGGGCTCTGTCGGGCTCTACTGGGCCCTGTCGGGCTCTGTCGGGCTCTGTCGGGGTCTGTCGGGCTCTGTCGGGCTCTACTGGGCTCTGTCGGGCCCTGTCGGGCCCTGTCGGGCTCTGTCAGGCTCTGTCGGGCTCTGTCGGCTCTACTGGGCTCTGTCGGGCTCTGTCGGGCCCTGTCGGGCTCTGTCGGGCTCTGTCGGGCTCTGTCGGGCTCTACTGGGCCCTGTCGGGCTCTGTCGGGCTCTGTCGGGCCCTGTCGGGCTCTGTCGGGCTCTGTCGGGCCCTGTCGGGCCCTGTCGGGCTCTGTCGGGCTCTGTCGGGCTCTACTGGGCTCTGTCGGTCTCTACTGGTCTCTACTGGGCCCTGTCGGGCCCTGTCGGGCTCTGTCGGGCTCTGTCGGGCTCTACTGGGCTCTGTCGGGCTCTGTCGGGCCCTGTCGGGCCCTGTCGGGCTCTGTCGGGCCCTGTCGGGCTCTGTCGGGCTCTGTCGGGCCCTGTCGGGCTCTGTCGGGCTCTGTCGGGCTCTACTGGGCTCTGTCGGGCTCTGTCGGGCCCTGTCGGGCTCTGTCGGGCTCTGTCGGGCTCTGTCGGGCTCTACTGGGCTCTGTCGGGTTCTACTGGGCTCTACTGGGCCCTGTCGGGCTCTGTCGGGCTCTGTCGGGCCCTGTCGGGCTCTGTCGGGCTCTGTCGGGCCTGTCGGGCCCTGTCGGGCTCTGTCGGGCTCTGTCGGGCTCTGTCGGGCTCTACTGGGCCCTGTCGGGCTCTGTCGGGCTCTGTCGGGGCCTGTCGGGTTCTGTCGGGCTCTACTGGGCCCTGTCGGGCTCTGTCGGGCTGTGTCGGGCTCTGTCGGGCTCTACTGGGCTCTACTGGGCTCTGTCGGGCTCTGTCGGGCTCTGTCGGGCTCTGTCGGGCTCTACTGGGCCCTGTCGGGCCCTGTCGGGCTCTGTCGGGCTCTGTCGGGCTCTGTCGGGCTCTACTGGGCCTGTCGGGCCCTGTCGGGCTCTGTCGGGCTCTGTCGGGCTCTGTCGGGCTCTACTGGGCCTGTCGGGCCCTGTCGGGCTCTGTCGGGCTCTGTCGGGCTCTGTCGGGTTCTGGTCGGACTCTGTCGGGCTCTGTCGGTCTCTGTCGGGCCCTGTCGGGCTCTGTCGGGCTCTGTCGTGCCCTGTCGGGCCCTGTCGGGCTCTGTCGGGCCCTGTCGGGCTCTGTCGGGCTCTGTCGGGCTCTACTCGGCCCTGTCGGGCCCTGTCGGGCCCTGTCGGGCTCCTGTCGGGCTCTGTCGGGCTCTGTCAGGCTCTTCTGGGCTCTGTCGGGCCCTGTCGGCCCTGTCGGGCTCTGTCGGGCTCTGTCGGGCTCTACTGGGCTCTGTCGGTCTCTGTCGGGCTCTGTCGGGCTCTGTCGGGCTCTACTGGGCCCTGTCGGGCTCTGTCGGGCTCTGTCGGGCCCTGTCGGGCCCTGTCGGGCTCTGTCAGGCTCTGTCGGGCTCTGTCGGGCCCTGTCGGGCCCTGTCGGGCCCTGTCGGGCTCTGTCGGGCTCTGTCGGGCCCTGTCGGGCCCTGTCGGGCTCTGTCGGGCTCTGTCGGGCTCTGTCGGGCTCTACTGGGCTCTGTCGGGCTCTGTCCGGGCCCTGTCGGGCCCTGTCGGGCTCTGTCGGGCTCTGTCGGGCCCTGTCGGGCTCTGTCGGGCTCTGTCGGGCTCTACTGGGCTCTGTCGGGCTCTGTCGGGCTCTACTGGGCCCTGTCGGGCTCTGTCGGGCCCTGTCGGGCTCTGTCGGGCTCTGTCGGGCCCTGTCGGGCTCTGTCGGGCTCTGCCGGGCCCTGTCGGGCTTCTGTCGGGCTCTGTCGGGCTCTGTCGGGCTCTACTGGGCTCTGTCGGGTTCTACTGGGCTCTACTGGGCCCTGTCGGGCTCTGTCGGGCTCTGTCGGGCTCTGTCGGGCCCTGTCGGGCTCTGTCGGGCTCTGTCGGTTTCTGTCGGGCTCTGTCGGGCTCTGTCGGGCCTGTCGGGCCCTGTCGGGCTCTGTCGGGCTCTGTCGGGCCCTGTCGGGCTCTGTCGGGCTCTGTCGGGTTCTGTCGGGCTCTACTGGGCCTGTCGGGCTCTGTCGGGCTCTGTCGGGCTCTGTCGGGCCCTGTCAGGCTCTGTCGGGCTCTGTCGGGCCCTGTCGGGCTCTGTCGGGCTCTACTGGGCCCTGTCGGGCTCTGTCGGGCCCTGTCGGGCCCTGTCGGGCTCTGTCGGGCTCTGTCGGGCTCTGTCGGGCTCTACTGGGCTCTGTCGGGCTCTGTCGGGCTCTGTCGGGCTCTGTGGGGCCCTGTCGGGCTCTGTCGGGCTCTGTGGGGCCCTGTCGGGCTCTGTCGGGCTCTGTCGGGCTCTGTCGGGCCCTGTCGGGCTCTGTCGGGCCCTGTCGGGCCCTGTCGGGCTCTGTCGGGCTCTGTCGGGCCCTGTCGGGCTCTGTCGGGCTCTGTCGGGCTCTGTCGGGCTCTACTGGGCCCTGTCGGACTCTGTCGGGCTCTGTCGGGCCCTATCGGGCTCTGTTGGGCTCTGTCGGGCCCTGTCGGGCTCTGTCGGGCTCTACTGGGCCCTGTCGGGCCCTGTCGGGCCCTGTCGGACTCTGTCGGGCTCTGTCGGGCTCTGTCGGGCTCTACTGGGCTCTACTGGGCTCTGTCGGGCTCTACTGGGCCCTGTCGGGCCCTGTCGGGCTCTGTCGGGCTCTGTCGGGCCCTGTCGTGCCCTGTCGGGCTCTGTCGGGCTCTGTCGGGCTCTGTCGGGCTCTATCGGGCCCTGTCGGGCTCTGTCGGGCTCTGTCGGGCTCTGTCGGGCTCTGTCGGGTTCTACTGGGCTCTGTCGGGCTCTACTGGGCTCTACTGGGCCCTGTCGGGCCCTGTCGGGCTCTGTCGGGCCCTGTCGGGCCCTGTCGGGCTCTGTCGGGCTCTGTCGGGCTCTACTGGGCCCTGTCGGGCTCTGTCGGGCTCTGTCGGGCTCTGTCGGGCTCTGTCGGGCTCTACTGGGCCCTGTCGGGCTCTGTCGGGCCCTGTCGGGCCCTGTCGGGCTCTGTCGGGCTCTGTCGGGCTCTGTCGGGCTCTACTGGGCCCTGTCGGGCTCTGTCGGGCTCTGTCGGGCCCTGTCGGGCTCTGTCGGGCTCTGTCGGGCTCTGTCGGGCTCTACTGGGCTCTGTCGGACTCTGTCGGGCTCTGTCGGGCTCTGTCAGGCTCTACTGGGCCCTGTCGGGCTCTGTCGGGCCCTGTCGGGCTCTGTCGGGCTCTGTCGGGCTCTGTCGGGCTCTACTGGGCTCTGTCGGGCTCTACTGGGCTCTACTGGGCCCTGTCGGGCTCTGTCGGGCTCTGTCGGGCTCTACTGGGCTCTGTCGGGCCCCTGTCGGGCCCTGTCGGGCTCTGTCAGGCTCTGTCGGGCCCTGTCGGGCTCTGTCGGGCTCTGTCGGGCTCTGTCGGGCTCTACTGGGCTCTGTCGGGCTCTGTCGGGCTCTGTCGGGCTCTGTCGGGCTCTACTGGGCTCGGTCGGGCTCTGTCGGGCTCTGTCGGGCTCTGTCAGGCTCTACTGGGCCCTGTCGGTCCCTGTCGGGCTCTGTCGGGCTCTGTCGGGCTCTGTCGGGCTCAACTGGTCTCTGTCGGGCTCTGTCGGGTTCTGTCGGGCTCTACTGGGCCCTGTCGGGCTCTGTCGGGCTCTGTCGGGTTCTGTCGGGCTTTGTCGGGCTCTGTCGGGCTCTACTGGGCCCTGTCGGGCCCTGTCGGGCCCTGTCGGGCTCTGTCGGTCTCTGTCGGGCTCTGTCGGGCTCTACTGGGCTCTGTCGGGCTCTGTCGGGTTCTGTCGGGCTCTGTCGGGCTCTGTCGGGCTCTGTCGGGCTCTACTGGGCTCTGTCGGGCCCTGTCGGGCTCTGTCGGGCCCTGTCGGGCCCTGTCGGGCTCTGTCGGGCTCTGTCGGGATCTGTCGGGTTCTGTCGGGCTCTACTGGGCCCTGTCGGGCCCTGTCGGGCCCTGTCGGGCTCTGTCGGGCTCTGTCGGGCCCTGTCGGGCTCTGTCGGGCTCTGTCGGGCTCTGTCGGGCTCTACTGGGCCCTGTCGGGCCCTGTCGGCTCTGTCGGGCCCTGTCGGGCTCTGTCGGGCTCTGTCGGGCCCTGTCGGGCTCTGTCGGGCTCTGTCGGGCTCTGTCGGGCTCTACTGGGCTCTGTCGGGCTCTGTCGGGCTCTGTCGGGCCCTGTCGGGCTCTGTCGGGCTCTGTCGGTCTCTGTCGGGCTCTACTGGGCTCTGTCGGGTTCTACTGGGCTCTACTGGGCCCTGTCGGGCTCTGTCGGGCTCTGTCGGGCTCTGTCGGGCCCTGTCGGGCTCTGTCGGGCTCTGTCGGGCCCTGTCGGGCCCTGTCGGGCTCTGTCGGGCTCTGTCGGGCCCTGTCGGGCTCTGTCGGGCTCTGTCGGGCTCTGTCGGGCTCTACTGGGCCCTGTCGGGCTCTGTCGGGCTCTGTCGGGCTCTGTCGGGCCCTGTCGGGCTCTGTCGGGCTCTGTCGGGCTCTGTCGGGCTCTACTGGGCTCTACTGGGCTCTGTCGGGCTCTGTCGGGCTCTGTCGGGCACTGTCGGGCTCTACTGGGCCCTGTCGGGCTCTGTCGGGCTCTGTCGGGCTCTGTCGGGCTCTGTCGGGCTCTGTCGGGCTCTACTGGGCCCTGTCGGGCCTGTCGGGCTCTGTCGGGCTCTGTCGGGCTCTACTGGGCTCTACTGGGCTCTGTCGGGCTCTGTCGTGCCCTGTCGGGCCCTGTCGGGCTCTGTCGGGCTCTGTCGGGCTCTACTGGGCTCTGTCGGGCCCTGTCGGGCCCTGTCGGGCTCTGTCGGGCTCTGTCGGGCCCTGTCGGGCCCTGTCGGGCTCTGTCGGGCTCTGTCGGGCTCTGTCGGGCTCTACTGGGCCCTGTCGGGCTCTGTCGGGCTCTGTCGGGCTCTACTGGGCTCTGTCGGGCTCTGTCGTGCCCTGTCGGGCCTGTCGGGCTCTGTCGGGCCCTGTCGGGCTCTGTCGGGCTCTGTCGGGCTCTGTCGGGCCCTGTCGGGCCCTGGTCGGGCTCTGTCGGGCTCTGTCGGGCCCTGTCGGGCCCTGTCGGGCTCTGTCGGGCTCTGTCGGGCTCTACTGGGCTCTGTCGGGACCTGTCGGGCCCTGTCGGGCTCTGTCGGGCTCTGTCGGGCCCTGTCGGGCTCTGTCGGGCTCTGTCGGGCCCTGTCGGGCTCTGTCGGGCTCTACTGGGCCCTGTCGGGCCCTGTCGGGCCCTGTCGGGCTCTGTCGGGCTCTACTGGGCTCTACTGGGCTCTGTCGGGCTCTACTGGGCCCTGTCGGGCCCTGTCGGGCCCTGTTGGGCTCTGTCGGGCTCTGTCGGGCTCTGTCGGGCCCTGTCAGGCTCTGTCGGGCTCTGTCGTGCCCTGTCGGGCTCTGTCGGGCCCTGTCGGGCCCTGTCGGGCCCTGTCGGGCTCTGTCGGGCTCTGTCGGGCCCTGTCGGGCTCTGTCGGGCTCTGTCGGGCCCTGTCGGGCTCTGTCGGGCTCTACTGGGCCCTGTCGGGCCCTGTCGGGCCCTGTCGGGCTCTGTCGGGCTCTACTGGGCTCTACTGGGCTCTGTCGGGCTCTACTGGGCCCTGTCGGGCCCTGTCGGGCCCTGTTGGGCTCTGTCGGGCTCTGTCGGGCTCTGTCGGGCCCTGTCGGGCTCTGTCGGGCTCTGTCGTGCCCTGTCGGGCTCTGTCGGGCCCTGTCGGGCCCTGTCGGGCCCTGTCGGGCTCTGTCGGGCTCTGTCGGGCCCTGTCGGGCTCTGTCGGGCTCTGTCGGGCCCTGTCGGGCTCTGTCGGGCTCTGTCGGGCTCTATCGGGCTCTACTGGGCCCTGTCGGGCTCTGTCGGGCTGTGTCGGGCTCTGTCGGGCTCTACTGGGCTCTACTGGGCTCTGTCGGGCTCTGTCGGGCTCTGTCGGGCTCTACTGGGCCCTGTCGGGCCCTGTCGGGCTCTGTCGGGCTCTGTCGGGCTCTGTCGGGCTCTACTGGGCCTGTCGGGCCCTGTCGGGCTCTGTCGGGCTCTGTCGGGCTCTGTCGGGCTCTACTGGGCTCTACTGGGCTCTGTCCGGCTCTGTCGGGTTCTGTCGGACTCTGTCGTGCTCTGTCGGTCTCTGTCGGGCCCTGTCGGGCTCTGTCGGGCTCTGTCGGGCCCTGTCGGGCCCTGTCGGGCCCTGTCGGGCCCTGTCGGGCTCTGTCGGGCCCTGTCGGGCTCTGTCGGGCTCTGTCGGGCTCTGTCGGGCTCTACTCGGCCCTGTCGTGCCCTGTCGGGCTCTGTCGGGCCCTGTCGGGCTCTGTCGGGCCCTGTCGGGCTCTGTCGGGCTCTGTCGGGCTCTGTCGGGCTCTACTCGGCCCTGTCGTGCCCTGTCGGGCTCTGTCGGGCCCTGTCGGGCTCTGTCGGGCTCTGTCGGGCTCTGTCGGGCTCTACTGGGCCCTGTCGGGCCCTGTCGGGCCCTGTCGGGCTCTGTCGGGCTCTGTCGGGCTTTGTCGGGCTCTACTGGGCTCTGTCGGGCCCTGTCGGGCCCTGTCGGGCTCTGTCGGGCTCTGTCGGGCCCTGTCGGGCCCTGTCGGGCTCTGTCGGGCTCTGTCGGGCTCTGTCGGGCTCTACTCGGCCCTGTCGTGCCCTGTCGGGCTCTGTCGGGCCCTGTCGGGCTCTGTCGGGCTCTGTCGGGCTCTGTCGGGCTCTACTGGGCCCTGTCGGGCCCTGTCGGGCCCTGTCGGGCTCTGTCGGGCTCTGTCGGCTTTGTCGGGCTCTACTGGGCTCTGTCGGGCCCTGTCGGGCCCTGTCGGGCTCTGTCGGGCTCTGTCGGGCCCTGTCGGGCCCTGTCGGGCTCTGTCGGGCTCTGTCGGGCTCTACTGGGCCCTGTCGGGCCCTGTCGGGCTCTGTCGGGCTCTGTCGGGCTCTGTCGGGCCCTGTCGGGCTCTGTCGGGCTCTGTCGGGCCCTGTCGGGCTCTGTCGGGCTCTACTGGGCCCTGTCGGGCCCTGTCGGGCCCTGTCGGGCTCTGTCGGGCTCTACTGGGCTCTACTGGGCTCTGTCGGGCTCTACTGGGCCCTGTCGGGCCCTGTCGGGCTCTGTCGGGCTCTGTCGGGCTCTGTCGGGCCCTGTCGGGCTCTGTCAGGCTCTGTCGTGCCCTGTCGGGCTCTGTCGGGCTCTGTCGGGCCCTGTCGGGCCCTGTCGGGCTCTGTCGGGCCCTGTCGGGCTCTGTCGGGCTCTGTCGGGCCCTGTCGGGCTCTGTCGGGCTCTGTCGGGCTCTATCGGGCTCTACTGGGCCCTGTCGGGCCCTGGTCGGGCTCTTTCGGGCCCTGTCGGGCTCTGTCGGGCTCTGTCGGGCTCTACTGGGCCCTGTCGGGCTCTGTCGGGCTCTGTCGGTTTCTGTCGGGCTCTGTCGGGCTCTGTCGGGCCCTGTCGGGCCCTGTCGGGCTCTGTCGGGCTCTGTCGGGCCCTGTCGGGCTCTGTCGGGCTCTGTCGGGTTCTGTCGGGCTCTACTGGGCCCTGTCGGGCTCTGTCGGGCTCTGTCGGGCTCTGTCGGGCCCTGTCAGGCTCTGTCGGGCTCTGTCGGGCCTGTCGGGCTCTGTCGGGCTCTACTGGGCCCTGTCGGGCTCTGTCGGGCCCTGTCGGGCCCTGTCGGGCTCTGTCGGGCTCTGTCGGGCTCTGTCGGGCTCTACTGGGCTCTGTCGGGCTCTGTCGGGCTCTGTCGGGCTCTGTGGGGCCCTGTCGGGCTCTGTCGGGCTCTGTGGGGCCCTGTCGGGCTCTGTCGGGCTCTGTCGGGCTCTGTCGGGCCCTGTCGGGCTCTGTCGGGCCCTGTCGGGCCCTGTCGGGCTCTGTCGGGCTCTGTCGGGCCCTGTCGGGCTCTGTCGGGCTCTGTCGGGCTCTGTCGGGCTCTACTGGGCCCTGTCGGACTCTGTCGGGCTCTGTCGGGCCCTATCGGGCTCTGTTGGGCTCTGTCGGGCCCTGTCGGGCTCTGTCGGGCTCTACTGGGCCCTGTCGGGCCCTGTCGGGCCCTGTCGGACTCTGTCGGGCTCTGTCGGGCTCTGTCGGGCTCTACTGGGCTCTACTGGGCTCTGTCGGGCTCTACTGGGCCCTGTCGGGCCCTGTCGGGCTCTGTCGGGCTCTGTCGGGCCCTGTCGTGCCCTGTCGGGCTCTGTCGGGCTCTGTCGGGCTCTGTCGGGCTCTATCGGGCCCTGTCGGGCTCTGTCGGGCTCTGGTCGGGCTCTGTCGGGCTCTGTCGGGTTCTACTGGGCTCTGTCGGGCTCTACTGGGCTCTACTGGGCCCTGTCGGGCCCTGTCGGGCTCTGTCGGGCCCTGTCGGGCCCTGTCGGGCTCTGTCGGGCTCTGTCGGGCTCTACTGGGCCCTGTCGGGCTCTGTCGGGCTCTGTCGGGCTCTGTCGGGCTCTGTCGGGCTCTACTGGGCCCTGTCGGGCTCTGTCGGGCCCTGTCGGGCCCTGTCGGGCTCTGTCGGGCTCTGTCGGGCTCTGTCGGGCTCTACTGGGCCCTGTCGGGCTCTGTCGGGCTCTGTCGGGCCCTGTCGGGCTCTGTCGGGCTCTGTCGGGCTCTGTCGGGCTCTACTGGGCTCTGTCGGACTCTGTCGGGCTCTGTCGGGCTCTGTCAGGCTCTACTGGGCCCTGTCGGGCTCTGTCGGGCCCTGTCGGGCTCTGTCGGGCTCTGTCGGGCTCTGTCGGGCTCTACTGGGCTCTGTCGGGCTCTACTGGGCTCTACTGGGCCCTGTCGGGCTCTGTCGGGCTCTGTCGGGCTCTACTGGGCTCTGTCGGGCCCTGTCGGGCCCTGTCGGGCTCTGTCAGGCTCTGTCGGGCCCTGTCGGGCTCTGTCGGGCTCTGTCGGGCTCTGTCGGGCTCTACTGGGCTCTGTCGGGCTCTGTCGGGCTCTGTCGGGCTCTGTCGGGCTCTACTGGGCTCGGTCGGGCTCTGTCGGGCTCTGTCGGGCTCTGTCAGGCTCTACTGGGCCCTGTCGGTCCCTGTCGGGCTCTGTCGGGCTCTGTCGGGCTCTGTCGGGCTCAACTGGTCTCTGTCGGGCTCTGTCGGGTTCTGTCGGGCTCTACTGGGCCCTGTCGGGCTCTGTCGGGCTCTGTCGGGTTCTGTCGGGCTTTGTCGGGCTCTGTCGGGCTCTACTGGGCCCTGTCGGGCCCTGTCGGGCCCTGTCGGGCTCTGTCGGTCTCTGTCGGGCTCTGTCGGGCTCTACTGGGCTCTGTCGGGCTCTGTCGGGTTCTGTCGGGCTCTGTCGGGCTCTGTCGGGCTCTGTCGGGCTCTACTGGGCTCTGTCGGGCCCTGTCGGGCTCTGTCGGGCCCTGTCGGGCCCTGTCGGGCTCTGTCGGGCTCTGTCGGGATCTGTCGGGTTCTGTCGGGCTCTACTGGGCCCTGTCGGGCCCTGTCGGGCCCTGTCGGGCTCTGTCGGGCTCTGTCGGGCCCTGTCGGGCTCTGTCGGGCTCTGTCGGGCTCTGTCGGGCTCTACTGGGCCCTGTCGGGCCCTGTCGGGCTCTGTCGGGCCCTGTCGGGCTCTGTCGGGCTCTGTCGGGCCCTGTCGGGCTCTGTCGGGCTCTGTCGGGCTCTGTCGGGCTCTACTGGGCTCTGTCGGGCTCTGTCGGGCTCTGTCGGGCCCTGTCGGGCTCTGTCGGGCTCTGTCGGTCTCTGTCGGGCTCTACTGGGCTCTGTCGGGTTCTACTGGGCTCTACTGGGCCCTGTCGGGCTCTGTCGGGCTCTGTCGGGCTCTGTCGGGCCCTGTCGGGCTCTGTCGGGCTCTGTCGGGCCCTGTCGGGCCCTGTCGGGCTCTGTCGGGCTCTGTCGGGCCCTGTCGGGCTCTGTCGGGCTCTGTCGGGCTCTGTCGGGCTCTACTGGGCCCTGTCGGGCTCTGTCGGGCTCTGTCGGGCTCTGTCGGGCCCTGTCGGGCTCTGTCGGGCTCTGTCGGGCTCTGTCGGGCTCTACTGGGCTCTGTCGGATTCTACTGGGCTCTACTGGGCCCTGTCGGGCTCTGTCGGGCTCTGTCGGGCTCTGTCGGGCCCTGTCGGGCCCTGTCGGGCTCTGTCGGGCTCTGTCGGGCCCTGTCGGGCTCTGTCGGGCTCTGTCGGGCTCTACTGGGCCCTGTCGGGCTCTGTCGGGCCCTGTCAGGCTCTGTCGGGCTCTGTCGGGCCCTGTCGGGCTCTGTCGGGCTCTACTGGGCTCTACTGGGCTCTGTCGGGCTCTGTCGGGCTCTGTCGGGCACTGTCGGGCTCTACTGGGCCCTGTCGGGCCCTGTCGGGCTCTGTCGGGCTCTGTCGGGCTCTGTCGGGCTCTACTGGGCCCTGTCGGGCCCTGTCGGGCCCTGTCGGGCTCTGTCGGGCTCTGTCGGGCTCTACTGGGCTCTGTCAGGCTCTGTCGGGCTCTGTCGTGCCCTGTCGGGCCCTGTCGGGCCCTGTCGGGCCCTGTCGGGCTCTGTCGGGCCCTGTCGGGCCCTGTCGGGCTCTGTCGGGCTCTGTCGGGCCCTGTCGGGCCCTGTCGGGCTCTGTCGGGCTCTGTCGGGCTCTGTCGGGCTCTACTGGGCCCTGTCGGGCCCTGTCGGGCCCTGTCGGGCTCTGTCGGGCTCTGTCGGGCTCTGTCGGGCTCTACTGGGCCCTGTCGGGCTCTGTCGGGCTCTGTCGGGCTCTACTGGGCTCTGTCGGGCTCTGTCGTGCCCTGTCGGGCCCTGTCGGGCCCTGTCGGGCCCTGTCGGGCTCTGTCGGGCCCTGTCGGGCCCTGTCGGGCTCTGTCGGGCTCTGTCGGGCTCTGTCGGGCCCTGTCGGGCTCTGTCGGGCTCTGTCGGGCCCTGTCGGGCCCTGTCGGGCTCTGTCGGGCTCTGTCGGGCTCTACTGGGCTCTGTCGGGCCCTGTCGGGCCCTGTCGGGCTCTGTCGGGCTCTGTCGGGCCCTGTCGGGCCCTGTCGGGCTCTGTCGGGCTCTGTCGGGCTCTGTCGGGCTCTACTGGGCCCTGTCGGGCTCTGTCGGGCTCTGTCGGGCTCTACTGGGCTCTGTCGGGCTCTGTCGTGCCCTGTCGGGCCCTGTCGGGCCCTGTCGGGCCCTGTCGGGCTCTGTCGGGCCCTGTCGGGCTCTGTCGGGCTCTGTCGGGCTCTGTCGGGCCCTGTCGGGCCCTGTCGGGCTCTGTCGGGCTCTGTCGGGCCCTGTCGGGCCCTGTCGGGCTCTGTCGGGCTCTGTCGGGCTCTACTGGGCTCTGTCGGGCCCTGTCGGGCCCTGTCGGGCTCTGTCGGGCTCTGTCGGGCCCTGTCGGGCTCTGTCGGGCTCTGTCGGGCCCTGTCGGGCTCTGTCGGGCTCTACTGGGCCCTGTCGGGCCCTGTCGGGCCCTGTCGGGCTCTGTCGGGCTCTACTGGGCTCTACTGGGCTCTGTCGGGCTCTACTGGGCCCTGTCGGGCCCTGTCGGGCCCTGTTGGGCTCTGTCGGGCTCTGTCGGGCTCTGTCGGGCCCTGTCAGGCTCTGTCGGGCTCTGTCGTGCCCTGTCGGGCTCTGTCGGGCCCTGTCGGGCCCTGTCGGGCCCTGTCGGGCTCTGTCGGGCTCTGTCGGGCCCTGTCGGGCTCTGTCGGGCTCTGTCGGGCCCTGTCGGGCTCTGTCGGGCTCTACTGGGCCCTGTCGGGCCCTGTCGGGCCCTGTCGGGCTCTGTCGGGCTCTACTGGGCTCTACTGGGCTCTGTCGGGCTCTACTGGGCCCTGTCGGGCCCTGTCGGGCCCTGTTGGGCTCTGTCGGGCTCTGTCGGGCTCTGTCGGGCCCTGTCGGGCTCTGTCGGGCTCTGTCGTGCCCTGTCGGGCTCTGTCGGGCCCTGTCGGGCCCTGTCGGGCCCTGTCGGGCTCTGTCGGGCTCTGTCGGGCCCTGTCGGGCTCTGTCGGGCTCTGTCGGGCCCTGTCGGGCTCTGTCGGGCTCTGTCGGGCTCTATCGGGCTCTACTGGGCCCTGTCGGGCGCTGTCGGGCTGTGTCGGGCTCTGTCGGGCTCTACTGGGCTCTACTGGGCTCTGTCGGGCTCTGTCGGGCTCTGTCGGGCTCTACTGGGCCCTGTCGGGCCCTGTCGGGCTCTGTCGGGCTCTGTCGGGCTCTGTCGGGCTCTACTGGGCCTGTCGGGCCCTGTCGGGCTCTGTCGGGCTCTGTCGGGCTCTGTCGGGCTCTACTGGGCTCTACTGGGCTCTGTCGGGCTCTGTCGGGTTCTGTCGGACTCTGTCGTGCTCTGTCGGTCTCTGTCGGGCCCTGTCGGGCTCTGTCGGGCTCTGTCGGGCCCTGTCGGGCCCTGTCGGGCCCTGTCGGGCCCTGTCGGGCTCTGTCGGGCCCTGTCGGGCTCTGTCGGGCTCTGTCGGGCTCTGTCGGGCTCTACTCGGCCCTGTCGGGCCCTGTCGGGCCCTGTCGGGCCCTGTCGGGCTCTGTCGGGCTCTGTCGGGCCCTGTCGGGCTCTGTCGGGCTCTGTCGGGCTCTGTCGGGCTCTACTGGGCCCTGTCGGGCCCTGTCGGGCCCTGTCGGGCTCTGTCGGGCTCTGTCGGGCTTTGTCGGGCTCTACTGGGCTCTGTCGGGCCCTGTCGGGCCCTGTCGGGCTCTGTCGGGCTCTGTCGGGCCCTGTCGGGCCCTGTCGGGCTCTGTCGGGCTCTGTCGGGCTCTACTGGGCCCTGTCGGGCCCTGTCGGGCTCTGTCGGGCTCTGTCGGGCTCTGTCGGGCCCTGTCGGGCTCTGTCGGGCTCTGTCGGGCCCTGTCGGGCTCTGTCGGGCTCTACTGGGCCCTGTCGGGCCCTGTCGGGCCCTGTCGGGCTCTGTCGGGCTCTACTGGGCTCTACTGGGCTCTGTCGGGCTCTACTGGGCCCTGTCGGGCCCTGTCGGGCTCTGTCGGGCTCTGTCGGGCTCTGTCGGGCCCTGTCGGGCTCTGTCAGGCTCTGTCGTGCCCTGTCGGGCTCTGTCGGGCTCTGTCGGGCCCTGTCGGGCCCTGTCGGGCTCTGTCGGGCCCTGTCGGGCTCTGTCGGGCTCTGTCGGGCCCTGTCGGGCTCTGTCGGGCTCTGTCGGGCTCTATCGGGCTCTACTGGGCCCTGTCGGGCCCTGTCGGGCTCTTTCGGGCCCTGTCGGGCTCTGTCGGGCTCTGTCGGGCTCTACTGGGCCCTGTCGGGCTCTGTCGGGTTCTGTCGGGCTCTGTCGGGCTCTACTGGGCTCTGTCGGGCCCTGTCGGGCCCTGTCGGGCTCTGTCAGGCTCTGTCGGGCTCTGTCGGGCTCTACTGGGCTCTGTCGGGCTCTTTCGGGCCCTGTCGGGCTCTGTCGGGCTCTGTCGGGCTCTGTCGGGCTCTGTCGGGCTCTACTGGGCCCTGTCGGGCTCTGTCAGGCTCTGTCGGGCCCTGTCGGGCTCTGTCGGGCTCTGTCGGGCCCTGTCGGGCCCTGTCGGGCTCTGTCGGGCTCTGTCGGGCTCTGTCGGGCTCTACTGGGCTCTGTCGGTCTCTACTGGTCTCTACTGGGCCCTGTCGGGCTCTGTCGGGCTCTGTCGGGCTCTGTCGGGCTCTACTGGGCTCTGTCGGGCCCTGTCGGGCCCTGTCGGGCTCTGTCGGGCCCTGTCGGGCTCTGTCGGGCTCTGTCGGGCTCTGTCGGGCTCTGTCGGGCCCTGTTGGGCTCTGTCGGGCTCTGTCGGGCTCTGTCGGGCTCTGTCGGGCTCTACTGGGCTCTGTCGGGCCCTGTCGGGCCCTGTCGGGCTCTGTCGGGCCCTGTCGGGCTCTGTCGGGCTCTGTCGGGCCCTGTCGGGCTCTGTCGGGCTCTGTCGGGCTCTGTCGGGCTCTGTCGGGCCCTGTCGGGCTCTGTCGGGCTCTATCGGGCTCTACTGGGCCCTGTCGGGCTCTGTCGGGCCCTGTCGGGCTCTGTCGGGCTCTACTGGGCCCTCTCGGGCCCTGTCGGGCTCTGTCGGGCTCTGTCGGGCCCTGTCGGGCTCTGTCGGGCTCTGTCGGGCTGTGTCGGGCTCTGTCGGGCTCTACTGGGCCCTGTCGGGCTCTGTCGGGCTCTGTCGGGCTGTGTCGGGCTCTGTCGGGCTCTACTGGGCTCTGTCGGGCTCTGTCGGGCTCTGTCGGGCATTGTCGGGCTCTACTGGGCCCTGTCGGGCCCTGTCGGGCTCTGTCGGGCTCTGTCGGGCTCTGTCGGGTTCTGTCGGGCTCTACTGGGCCCTGTCGGGCCCTGTCGGGCTCTGTCGGGCTCTGTCGGGCTCTACTGGGCTCTGTCGGGCTCTGTCGTGCCCTGTCGTGCCCTGTCGGGCTCTGTCGGGCCCTGTCGTGCCCTGTCGGGCTCTGTCGGGCTCTGTCGGGCCCTGTCGGGCTCTATCGGGCCCTGTCGGGCTCTGTCGGGCTCTGTCGGGCTCTGTCGGGCTCTGTCGGGTTCTACTGGGCTCTGTCGGGCTCTACTGGGCTCTACTGGGCCCTGTCGGGCCCTGTCGGGCTCTGTCGGGCCCTGTCGGGCCCTGTCGGGCTCTGTCGGGCTCTGTCGGGCTCTACTGGGCCCTGTCGGGCTCTGTCGGGCTCTGTCGGGCTCTGTCAGGCTCTGTCGGGCTCTACTGGGCCCTGTCGGGCTCTGTCGTGCTCTGTCGGGCCCTGTCGGGCCCTGTCGGGCTCTGTCAGGCTCTGTCGGGCTCTGTCGGGCTCTACTGGGCCCTGTCGGGCTCTGTCGGGCTCTGTCGGGCCCTGTCGGGCTCTGTCGGGCTCTGTCGGGCTCTGTCGGGCACTACTGGGCTCTGTCGGGCTCTGTCGGGCTCTGTCGGGCTCTGTCAGGCTCTACTGGGCCCTGTCGGGCTCTGTCGGGCCCTGTCGGGCTCTGTCGGGCTCTGTCGGGCTCTGTCGGGCTCTACTGGGCTCTGTCGGGCTCTACTGGGCTCTACTGGGCCCTGTCGGGCTCTGTCGGGCTCTGTCGGGCTCTACTGGGCTCTGTCGGGCCCTGTCGGGCCCTGTCGGGCTCTGTCAGGCTCTGTCGGGCCCTGTGGGGCTCTGTCGGGCTCTGTCGGGCTCTGTCGGGCTCTACTGGGCTCTGTCGGGCTCTGTCGGGCTCTGTCGGGCCCTGTCGGACTCTGTCGGGCTCTGTCGGGCCCTGTCGGGCTCTGTCGGGCTCTGTCGGGCTCTGTCAGGCTCTGTCGGGCCCTGTCGGGCTCTGTCGGGCTCTGTCGGGCTCTGTCGGGCTCTAATGGGCTCTGTCGGGCTCTGTCGGGCCCTGTCGGGCCCTGTCGGGCCCTGTCGGGCTCTGTCAGGCTCTGTCGGGCCCTGTCGGGCTCTGTCGGGCTCTGTCGGGCTCTGTCGGGCTCTACTGGGCTCTGTCGGGCTCTGTCGGGCTCTACTGGGCTCGGTCGGGCTCTGTCGGGCTCTGTCGGGCTCTGTCAGGCTCTACTGGGCCCTGTCGGTCCCTGTCGGGCTCTGTCGGGCTCTGTCGGGCTCTGTCGGGCTCAACTGGTCTGTGTCGGGCTCTGTCGGGTTCTGTCGGGCTCTACTGGGCCCTGTCGGGCTCTGTCGGGCTCTGTCGGGTTCTGTCGGGCTTTGTCGGGCTCTGTCGGGCTCTACTGGGCCCTGTCGGGCCCTGTCGGGCCCTGTCAGGCTCTGTCGGTCTCTGTCGGGCTCTGTCGGGCTCTACTGGGCTCTGTCGGGCTCTGTCGGGTTCTGTCGGGCTCTGTCGGGCTCTGTCGGGCTCTGTCGGGCTCTACTGGGCTCTGTCGGGCCCTGTCGGGCTCTGTCGGGCCCTGTCGGGCCCTGTCGGGCTCTGTCGGGTCCTGTCGGGATCTGTCGGGTTCTGTCGGGCTCTACTGGGCCCTGTCGGGCCCTGTCGGGCCCTGTCGGGCTCTGTCGGGCTCTGTCGGGCCCTGTCGGGCTCTGTCGGGCTCTGTCGGGCTCTGTCGGGCTCTACTGGGCCCTGTCGGGCCCTGTCGGGCTCTGTCGGGCCCTGTCGGGCTCTGTCGGGCTCTGTCGGGCCCTGTCGGGCTCTGTCGGGCTCTGTCGGGCTCTGTCGGGCTCTACTGGGCTCTGTCGGGCTCTGTCGGGCTCTGTCGGGCCCTGTCGGGCTCTGTCGGGCTCTGTCGGTCTCTGTCGGGCTCTACTGGACTCTGTCGGGTTCTACTGGGCTCTACTGGGCCCTGTCGGGCTCTGTCGGGCTCTGTCGGGCCCTGTCGGGCTCTGTCGGGCTCTGTCGGGCCCTGTCGGGCCCTGTCGGGCTCTGTCGGGCTCTGTCGGGCCCTGTCGGGCTCTGTCGGGCTCTGTCGGGCTCTGTCGGGCTCTACTGGGCCCTGTCGGGCTCTGTCGGGCTCTGTCGGGCTCTGTCGGGCCCTGTCGGGCTCTGTCGGGCTCTGTCGGGCTCTGTCGGGCTCTACTGGGCTCTGTCGGATTCTACTGGGCTCTACTGGGCCCTGTCAGGCTCTGTCGGGCTCTGTCGGGCTCTGTCGGGCCCTGTCGGGCCCTGTCGGGCTCTGTCGGGCTCTGTCGGGCCCTGTCGGGCTCTGTCGGGCTCTGTCGGGCTCTACTGGGCCCTGTCGGGCTCTGTCGGGCCCTGTCAGGCTCTGTCGGGCTCTGTCGGGCCCTGTCGGGCTCTGTCGGGCTCTACTGGGCTCTACTGGGCTCTGTCGGGCTCTGTCGGGCTCTGTCGGGCACTGTCGGGCTCTACTGGGCCCTGTCGGGCCCTGTCGGGCTCTGTCGGGCTCTGTCGGGCTCTGTCGGGCTCTACTGGGCCCTGTCGGGCCCTGTCGGGCCCTGTCGGTCTCTGTCGGGCTCTGTCGGGCTCTACTGGGCTCTGTCGGGCTCTGTCGGGCTCTGTCGTGCCCTGTCGGGCCCTGTCGGGCTCTGTCGGGCCCTGTCGGGCCCTGTCGGGCTCTGTCGGGCTCTGTCGGGCCCTGTCGGGCCCTGTCGGGCTCTGTCGGGCTCTGTCGGGCTCTGTCGGGCTCTACTGGGCCCTGTCGGGCCCTGTCGGGCCCTGTCGGGCTCTGTCGGGCTCTGTCGGGCTCTGTCGGGCTCTACTGGGCCCTGTCGGGCTCTGTCGGGCTCTGTCGGGCTCTACTGGGCTCTGTCGGGCTCTGTCGTGCCCTGTCGGGCCCTGTCGGGCCCTGTCGGGCCCTGTCGGGCTCTGTCGGGCCCTGTCGGGCCCTGTCGGGCTCTGTCGGGCTCTGTCGGGCTCTGTCGGGCCCTGTCGGGCCCTGTCGGGCTCTGTCGGGCTCTGTCGGGCCCTGTCGGGCCCTGTCGGGCTCTGTCGGGCTCTGTCGGGCTCTACTGGGCTCTGTCGGGCCCTGTCGGGCCCTGTCGGGCTCTGTCGGGCTCTGTCGGGCCCTGTCGGGCTCTGTCGGGCTCTGTCGGGCCCTGTCGGGCTCTGTCGGGCTCTACTGGGCCCTGTCGGGCCCTGTCGGGCCCTGTCGGGCTCTGTCGGGCTCTACTGGGCTCTACTGGGCTCTGTCGGGCTCTACTGGGCCCTGTCGGGCCCTGTCGGGCCCTGTCGGGCTCTGTCGGGCTCTGTCGTGCCCTGTCGGGCTCTGTCGGGCCCTGTCGGGCTCTGTCGGGCTCTGTCGGGCCCTGTCGGGCTCTGTCGGGCTCTGTCGGGCTCTATCGGGCTCTACTGGGCCCTGTCGGGCCCTGTCGGTCTCTGTCGGGCCCTGTCGGGCTCTGTCGGGCTCTGTCGGGCTCTACTGGGCCCTGTCGGGCTCTGTCGGGCTCTGTCGGGCTCTGTCGGGCTCTACTGGGCTCTGTCGGGCCCTGTCGGGCCCTGTCGGGCTCTGTCAGGCTCTGTCGGGCTCTGTCGGGCTCTACTGGGCTCTGTCGGGCTCTGTCGGGCCCTGTCGGGCTCTGTCGGGCTCTGTCGGGCTCTGTCGGGCTCTACTGGGCCCTGTCGGGCTCTGTCGGGCCCTGTCGGGCTCTGTCGGGCTCTGTCGGGCCCTGTCGGGCCCTGTCGGGCTCTGTCGGGCTCTGTCGGGCTCTGTCGGGCTCTACTGGGCTCTGTCGGTCTCTACTGGTCTCTACTGGGCCCTGTCGGGCTCTGTCGGGCTCTGTCGGGCTCTGTCGGGCTCTACTGGGCTCTGTCGGGCCCTGTCGGGCCCTGTCGGGCTCTGTCGGGCTCTGTCGGGCCCTGTCGGGCTCTGTCGGGCTCTGTCGGGCTCTACTGGGCTCTGTCGGGCTCTGTCGGGCCCTGTCGGGCTCTGTCGGGCTCTGTCGGGCCCTGTCGGGCTCTGTCGGGCTCTGTCGGGCTCTGTCGGGCTCTACTGGGCTCTGTCGGGTTCTACTGGGCTCTACTGGGCCCTGTCGGGCTCTGTCGGGCTCTGTCGGGCCCTGTCCGGCTCTGTCGGGCTCTGTCGGGCCCTGTCGGGCCCTGTCGGGCTCTGTCGGGCTCTGTCGGGCCCTGTCGGGCTCTGTCGGGCTCTGTCGGGCTCTGTCGGGCTCTACTGGGCCCTGTCGGGCTCTGTCGGGCTCTGTCGGGCCCTGTCAGGCTCTGTCGGGCTCTGTCGGGCCCTGTCGGACTCTGTCGGGCTCTACTGGGCCCTGTCGGGCTCTGTCGGGCTGTGTCGGGCTCTGTCGGGCTCTACTGGGCCCTGTCGGGCCCTGTCGGGCTCTGTCGGGCTCTGTCGGGCTCTGTCAGGCTCTACTGGGCCCTGTCGGGCCCTGTCGGGCTCTGTCGGGCTCTGTCGGGCTCTGTCGGGCTCTACTGGGCCTGTCGGGCCCTGTCGGGCTCTGTCGGGCTCTGTCGGGCTCTGTCGGGCTCTACTGGGCTCTACTGGGCTCTGTCGGGCTCTGTCGGGTTCTGTCGGACTCTGTCGTGCTCTGTCGGTCTCTGTCGGGCCCTGTCGGGCTCTGTCGGGCTCTGTCGGGCCCTGTCGGGCCCTGTCGGGCTCTGTCGGGCCCTGTCGGGCTCTGTCGGGCTCTGTCGGGCTCTGTCGGGCTCTACTCGGCCCTGTCGTGCCCTGTCGGGCCCTGTCGGGCCCTGTCGGGCCCTGTCGGGCTCTGTCGGGCTCTGTCGGGCCCTGTCGGGCTCTGTCGGGCTCTGTCGGGCTCTGTCGGGCTCTACTGGGCCCTGTCGGGCCCTGTCGGGCCCTGTCGGGCTCTGTCGGGCTCTGTCGGGCTCTGTCGGGCTCTACTGGGCTCTGTCGGGCCCTGTCGGGCCCTGTCGGGCTCTGTCGGGCTCTGTCGGGCCCTGTCGGGCCCTGTCGGGCTCTGTCGGGCTCTGTCGGGCTCTACTGGGCTCTGTCGGGCCCTGTCGGGCCCTGTCGGGCTCTGTCGGGCTCTGTCGGGCTCTGTCGGGCCCTGTCGGGCTCTGTCGGGCTCTGTCGGGCCCTGTCGGGCTCTGTCGGGCTCTACTGGGCCCTGTCGGGCCCTGTCGGGCCCTGTCGGGCTCTGTCGGGCTCTACTGGGCTCTACTGGGCTCTGTCGGGCTCTACTGGGCCCTGTCGGGCCCTGTCGGGCTCTGTCGGGCTCTGTCGGGCTCTGTCGGGCCCTGTCGGGCTCTGTCAGGCTCTGTCGTGCCCTGTCGGGCCCTGTCGGGCTCTGTCGGGCCCTGTCGGGCTCTGTCGGGCTCTGTCGGGCCCTGTCGGGCTCTGTCGGGCTCTGTCGGGCTCTATCGGGCTCTACTGGGCCCTGTCGGGCCCTGTCGGGCTCTGTCGGGCCCTGTCGGGCTCTGTCGGGCTCTGTCGGGCTCTACTGGGCCCTGTCGGGCTCTGTCGGGTTCTGTCGGGCTCTGTCGGGCTCTACTGGGCTCTGTCGGGCCCTGTCGGGCCCTGTCGGGCTCTGTCAGGCTCTGTCGGGCTCTGTCGGGCTCTACTGGGCTCTGTCGGGCTCTTTCGGGCCCTGTCGGGCTCTGTCGGGCTCTGTCGGGCTCTGTCGGGCTCTGTCGGGCTCTACTGGGCTCTGTCGGGCTCTTTCGGGCCCTGTCGGGCTCTGTCGGGCCCTGTCCGGCTCTGTCGGGCTCTGTCGGGCCCTGTCGGGCCCTGTCGGGCTCTGTCGGGCTCTGTCGGGCCCTGTCGGGCTCTGTCGGGCTCTGTCGGGCTCTGTCGGGCTCTACTGGGCCCTGTCGGGCTCTGTCGGGCTCTGTCGGGCCCTGTCAGGCTCTGTCGGGCTCTGTCGGGCCCTGTCGGGCTCTGTCGGGCTCTACTGGGCCCTGTCGGGCTCTGTCGGGCTGTGTCGGGCTCTGTCGGGCTCTACTGGGCTCTACTGGGCTCTGTCGGGCTCTGTCGGGCTCTGTCGGGCTCTGTCGGGCTCTACTGGGCCCTGTCGGGCCCTGTCGGGCTCTGTCGGGCTCTGTCGGGCTCTGTCGGGCTCTACTGGGCTCTGTCGGTCTCTACTGGTCTCTACTGGGCCCTGTCGGGCTCTGTCGGGCTCTGTCGGGCTCTGTCGGGCTCTACTGGGCTCTGTCGGGCCCTGTCGGGCCCTGTCGGGCTCTGTCGGGCCCTGTCGGGCTCTGTCGGGCTCTGTCGGGCCCTGTCGGGCTCTGTCGGGCTCTGTCGGGCTCTACTGGGCTCTGTCGGGCTCTGTCGGGCCCTGTCGGGCTCTGTCGGGCTCTGTCGGGCCCTGTCGGGCTCTGTCGGGCCCTGTCGGGCCCTGTCGGGCTCTGTCGGGCTCTACTGGGCTCTACTGGGCTCTGTCGGGCTCTACTGGGCCCTGTCGGGCCCTGTCGGGCTCTGTCGGGCTCTGTCGGGCTCTGTCGGGCCCTGTCGGGCTCTGTCAGGCTCTGTCGTGCCCTGTCGGGCCCTGTCGGGCTCTGTCGGGCCCTGTCGGGCTCTGTCGGGCTCTGTCGGGCCCTGTCGGGCTCTGTCAGGCTCTGTCGGGCTCTATCGGGCTCTACTGGGCCCTGTCGGGCCCTGTCGGGCTCTGTCGGGCCCTGTCGGGCTCTGTCGGGCTCTGTCGGGCTCTACTGGGCCCTGTCGGGCTCTGTCGGGTTCTGTCGGGCTCTGTCGGGCTCTACTGGGCTCTGTCGGGCCCTGTCGGGCCCTGTCGGGCTCTGTCAGGCTCTGTCGGGCTCTGTCGGGCTCTACTGGGCTCTGTCGGGCTCTTTCGGGCCCTGTCGGGCTCTGTCGGGCTCTGTCGGGCTCTGTCGGGCTCTGTCGGGCTCTACTGGGCTCTGTCGGGCTCTTTCGGGCCCTGTCGGGCTCTGTCGGGCCCTGTCCGGCTCTGTCGGGCTCTGTCGGGCCCTGTCGGGCCCTGTCGGGCTCTGTCGGGCTCTGTCGGGCCCTGTCGGGCTCTGTCGGGCTCTGTCGGGCTCTGTCGGGCTCTGTCGGGCCCTGTCGGGCTCTACTGGGCCCTGTCGGGCTCTGTCGGGCTCTGTCGGGCCCTGTCAGGCTCTGTCGGGCTCTGTCGGGCCCTGTCGGGCTCTGTCGGGCTCTACTGGGCCCTGTCGGGCTCTGTCGGGCTGTGTCGGGCTCTGTCGGGCTCTACTGGGCTCTACTGGGCTCTGTCGGGCTCTGTCGGGCTCTGTCGGGCTCTGTCGGGCTCTACTGGGCCCTGTCGGGCCCTGTCGGGCTCTGTCGGGCTCTGTCGGGCTCTGTCGGGCTCTACTGGGCTCTGTCGGTCTCTACTGGTCTCTACTGGGCCCTGTCGGGCTCTGTCGGGCTCTGTCGGGCTCTGTCGGGCTCTACTGGGCTCTGTCGGGCCCTGTCGGGCCCTGTCGGGCTCTGTCGGGCCCTGTCGGGCTCTGTCGGGCTCTGTCGGGCCCTGTCGGGCTCTGTCGGGCTCTGTCGGGCTCTACTGGGCTCTGTCGGGCTCTGTCGGGCCCTGTCGGGCTCTGTCGGGCTCTGTCGGGCCCTGTCGGGCTCTGTCGGGCTCTGTCGGGCTCTGTCGGGCTCTGTCGGGCTCTACTGGGCTCTGTCGGGTTCTACTGGGCTCTACTGGGCCCTGTCGGGCTCTGTCGGGCTCTGTCGGGCCCTGTCCGGCTCTGTCGGGCTCTGTCGGGCCCTGTCGGGCCCTGTCGGGCTCTGTCGGGCTCTGTCGGGCCCTGTCGGGCTCTGTCGGGCTCTGTCGGGCTCTGTCGGGCTCTACTGGGCCCTGTCGGGCTCTGTCGGGCTCTGTCGGGCTCTGTCGGGCTCTACTGGGACCTGTCGGGCCCTGTCGGGCTCTGTCGGGCTCTGTCGGGCTCTGTCGGGCTCTACTGGGCCCTGTCGGGCTCTGTCGGGCTGTGTCGGGCTCTGTCGGGCTCTACTGGGCTCTACTGGGCTCTGTCGGGCTCTGTCGGGCTCTGTCGGGCTCTACTGGGCCCTGTCGGGCCCTGTCGGGCTCTGTCGGGCTCTGTCGGGCTCTGTCGGGCTCTACTGGGCCTGTCGGGCCCTGTCGTGCTCTGTCGGGCTCTGTCGGGCTCTGTCGGGCTCTACTGGGGTCTACTGGGCTCTGTCGGGCTCTGTCGGGTTCTGTCGGACTCTGTCGGGCTCTGTCGGTCTCTGTCGGGCCCTGTCGGGCTCTGTCGGGCTCTGTCGGGCCCTGTCGGGCCCTGTCGGGCCCTGTCGGGCCCTGTCGGGCCCTGTCGGGCTCTGTCGGGCTCTGTCGGGCTCTGTCGGGCTCTACTCGGCCCTGTCGTGCCCTGTCGGGCCCTGTCGGGCCCTGTCGGGCCCTGTCGGGCTCTGTCGGGCTCTGTCGGGCCCTGTCGGGCTCTGTCGGGCTCTGTCGGGCTCTGTCGGGCTCTACTGGGCCCTGTCGGGCCCTGTCGGGCCCTGTCGGGCTCTGTCGGGCTCTGTCGGGCTCTACTGGGCTCTGTCGGGCCCTGTCGGGCCCTGTCGGGCTCTGTCGGGCTCTGTCGGGCCCTGTCGGGCCCTGTCGGGCTCTGTCGGGCTCTGTCGGGCTCTACTGGGCTCTGTCGGGCCCTGTCGGGCCCTGTCGGGCTCTGTCGGGCTCTGTCGGGCTCTGTCGGGTCCTGTCGGGCTCTGTCGGGCTCTGTCGGGCCCTGTCGGGCTCTGTCGGGCTCTACTGGGCCCTGTCGGGCCCTGTCGGGCCCTGTCGGGCTCTGTCGGGCTCTACTGGGCTCTACTGGGCTCTGTCGGGCTCTACTGGGCCCTGTCGGGCCCTGTCGGGCTCTGTCGGGCTCTGTCGGGCTCTGTCGGGCCCTGTCGGGCTCTGTCAGGCTCTGTCGTGCCCTGTCGGGCTCTGTCGGGCTCTGTCGGGCCCTGTCGGGCCCTGTCGGGCCCTGTCGGGCCCTGTCGGGCTCTGTCGGGCTCTGTCGGGCCCTGTCGGGCTCTGTCGGGCTCTGTCGGGCTCTATCGGGCTCTACTGGGCCCTGTCGGGCCCTGTCGGGCTCTGTCGGGCCCTGTCGGGCTCTGTCGGGCTCTGTCGGGCTCTACTGGGACCTGTCGGGCTCTGTCGGGTTCTGTCGGGCTCTGTCGGGCTCTACTGGGCTCTGTCGGGCCCTGTCGGGCCCTGTCGGGCTCTGTCAGGCTCTGTCGGGCTCTGTCGGGCTCTACTGGGCTCTGTCGGGCTCTTTCGGGCCCTGTCGGGCTCTGTCGGGCTCTGTCGGGCTCTGTCGGGCTCTGTCGGGCTCTACTGGGCCCTGTCGGGCTCTGTCAGGCTCTGTCGGGCCCTGTCGGGCTCTGTCGGGCCCTGTCGGGCCCTGTCGGGCTCTGTCGGGCTCTGTCGGGCTCTGTCAGGCTCTACTGGGCTCTGTCGGTCTCTACTGGTCTCTACTGGGCCCTGTCGGGCTCTGTCGGGCTCTGTCGGGCTCTGTCGGGCTCTACTGGGCTCTGTCGGGCCCTGTCGGGCCCTGTCGGGCTCTGTCGGGCCCTGTCGGGCTCTGTCGGGCCCTGTCGGGCCCTGTCGGGCTCTGTCGGGCTCTGTCGGGCTCTGTCGGGCTCTGTCGGGCCCTGTTGGGCTCTGTCGGGCTCTGTTGGGCTCTGTCGGGCTCTGTCGGGCTCTACTGGGCTCTGTCGGGTTCTACTGGGCTCTACTGGGCCCTGTCGGGCTCTGTCGGGCTCTGTCGGGCCCTGTCCGGCTCTGTCGGGCTGTGTCGGGCTCTGTCGGGCCCTGTCGGGCCCTGTCGGGCTCTGTCGGGCTCTGTCGGGCTCTACTGGGCTCTACTGGGCTCTGTCGGGCTCTGTCGGGCTCTGTCGGGCTCTGTCGGGCTCTACTGGGCCCTGTCGGGCCCTGTCAGGCTCTGTCGGGCTCTGTCGGGCTCTGTCGGGCTCTACTGGGCCTGTCGGGCCCTGTCGGGCTCTGTCGGGCTCTGTCGGGCTCTGTCGGGCTCTACTGGGCTCTACTGGGCTCTGTCGGGCTCTGTCGGGTTCTGTCGGACTCTGTCGGGCTCTGTCGGTCTCTGTCGGGCCCTGTCGGGCTCTGTCGGGCTCTGTCGGGCCCTGTCGGGCCCTGTCGGGCTCTGTCGGGCCCTGTCGGGCCCTGTCGGGCTCTGTCGGGCTCTGTCGGGCTCTGTCGGGCTCTGTCGGGCTCTACTCGGCCCTGTCGTGCCCTGTCGGGCCCTGTCGGGCCCTGTCGGGCCCTGTCGGGCTCTGTCGGGCTCTGTCGGGCCCTGTCGGGCCCTGTCGGGCTCTGTCGGGCTCTGTCGGGCTCTACTGGGCTCTGTCGGGCCCTGTCGGGCCCTGTCGGGCTCTGTCGGGCTCTGTCGGGCTCTGTCGGGCTCTACTGGGCTCTGTCGGGCCCTGTCGGGCCCTGTCGGGCTCTGTCGGGCTCTGTCGGGCCCTGTCGGGCCCTGTCGGGCTCTGTCGGGCTCTGTCGGGCTCTACTGGGCTCTGTCGGGCCCTGTCGGGCTCTGTCGGGCTCTGTCGGGCTCTGTCGGGCCCTGTCGGGCTCTGTCGGGCTCTGTCGGGCCCTGTCGGGCTCTGTCGGGCTCTACTGGGCCCTGTCGGGCCCTGTCGGGCCCTGTCGGGCTCTGTCGGGCTCTACTGGGCTCTACTGGGCTCTGTCGGGCTCTACTGGGCCCTGTCGGGCCCTGTCGGGCTCTGTCGGGCTCTGTCGGGCTCTGTCGGGCCCTGTCGGGCTCTGTCAGGCTCTGTCGTGCCCTGTCGGGCCCTGTCGGGCTCTGTCGGGCCCTGTCGGGCTCTGTCGGGCTCTGTCGGGCCCTGTCGGGCTCTGTCGGGCTCTGTCGGGCTCTATCGGGCTCTACTGGGCCCTGTCGGGCCCTGTCGGGCTCTGTCGGGCCCTGTCGGGCTCTGTCGGGCTCTGTCGGGCTCTACTGGGCCCTGTCGGGCTCTGTCGGGTTCTGTCGGGCTCTGTCGGGCTCTACTGGGCTCTGTCGGGCCCTGTCGGGCCCTGTCGGGCTCTGTCAGGCTCTGTCGGGCTCTGTCGGGCTCTACTGGGCTCTGTCGGGCTCTTTCGGGCCCTGTCGGGCTCTGTCGGGCTCTGTCGGGCTCTGTCGGGCTCTGTCGGGCTCTACTGGGCTCTGTCGGGCTCTTTCGGGCCCTGTCGGGCTCTGTCGGGCCCTGTCCGGCTCTGTCGGGCTCTGTCGGGCCCTGTCGGGCCCTGTCGGGCTCTGTCGGGCTCTGTCGGGCCCTGTCGGGCTCTGTCGGGCTCTGTCGGGCTCTGTCGGGCTCTACTGGGCCCTGTCGGGCTCTGTCGGGCTCTGTCGGGCCCTGTCAGGCTCTGTCGGGCTCTGTCGGGCCCTGTCGGGCTCTGTCGGGCTCTACTGGGCCCTGTCGGGCTCTGTCGGGCTGTGTCGGGCTCTGTCGGGCTCTACTGGGCTCTTCTGGGCTCTGTCGGGCTCTGTCGGGCTCTGTCGGGCTCTGTCGGGCTCTACTGGGCCCTGTCGGGCCCTGTCGGGCTCTGTCGGGCTCTGTCGGGCTCTGTCGGGCTCTACTGGGCTCTGTCGGTCTCTACTGGTCTCTACTGGGCCCTGTCGGGCTCTGTCGGGCTCTGTCGGGCTCTGTCGGGCTCTACTGGGCTCTGTCGGGCCCTGTCGGGCCCTGTCGGGCTCTGTCGGGCCCTGTCGGGCTCTGTCGGGCTCTGTCGGGCCCTGTCGGGCTCTGTCGGGCTCTGTCGGGCTCTACTGGGCTCTGTCGGGCTCTGTCGGGCCCTGTCGGGCTCTGTCGGGCTCTGTCGGGCCCTGTCGGGCTCTGTCGGGCCCTGTCGGGCCCTGTCGGGCTCTGTCGGGCTCTACTGGGCTCTACTGGGCTCTGTCGGGCTCTACTGGGCCCTGTCGGGCCCTGTCGGGCTCTGTCGGGCTCTGTCGGGCTCTGTCGGGCCCTGTCGGGCTCTGTCAGGCTCTGTCGTGCCCTGTCGGGCCCTGTCGGGCTCTGTCGGGCCCTGTCGGGCTCTGTCGGGCTCTGTCGGGCCCTGTCGGGCTCTGTCGGGCTCTGTCGGGCTCTATCGGTCTCTACTGGGCCCTGTCGGGCCCTGTCGGGCTCTGTCGGGCCCTGTCGGGCTCTGTCGGGCTCTGTCGGGCTCTACTGGGCCCTGTCGGGCTCTGTCGGGCTCTGTCGGGCTCTGTCGGGCTCTACTGGGACCTGTCGGGCCCTGTCGGGCTCTGTCGGGCTCTGTCGGGCTCTGTCGGGCTCTACTGGGCCCTGTCGGGCTCTGTCGGGCTGTGTCGGGCTCTGTCGGGCTCTACTGGGCTCTACTGGGCTCTGTCGGGCTCTGTCGGGCTCTGTCGGGCTCTACTGGGCCCTGTCGGGCCCTGTCGGGCTCTGTCGGGCTCTGTCGGGCTCTGTCGGGCTCTACTGGGCCTGTCGGGCCCTGTCGTGCTCTGTCGGGCTCTGTCGGGCTCTGTCGGGCTCTACTGGGGTCTACTGGGCTCTGTCGGGCTCTGTCGGGTTCTGTCGGACTCTGTCGGGCTCTGTCGGTCTCTGTCGGGCCCTGTCGGGCTCTGTCGGGCTCTGTCGGGCCCTGTCGGGCCCTGTCGGGCCCTGTCGGGCCCTGTCGGGCCCTGTCGGGCTCTGTCGGGCTCTGTCGGGCTCTGTCGGGCTCTACTCGGCCCTGTCGTGCCCTGTCGGGCCCTGTCGGGCCCTGTCGGGCCCTGTCGGGCTCTGTCGGGCTCTGTCGGGCCCTGTCGGGCTCTGTCGGGCTCTGTCGGGCTCTGTCGGGCTCTACTGGGCCCTGTCGGGCCCTGTCGGGCCCTGTCGGGCTCTGTCGGGCTCTGTCGGGCTCTACTGGGCTCTGTCGGGCCCTGTCGGGCCCTGTCGGGCTCTGTCGGGCTCTGTCGGGCCCTGTCGGGCCCTGTCGGGCTCTGTCGGGCTCTGTCGGGCTCTACTGGGCTCTGTCGGGCCCTGTCGGGCCCTGTCGGGCTCTGTCGGGCTCTGTCGGGCTCTGTCGGGTCCTGTCGGGCTCTGTCGGGCTCTGTCGGGCCCTGTCGGGCTCTGTCGGGCTCTACTGGGCCCTGTCGGGCCCTGTCGGGCCCTGTCGGGCTCTGTCGGGCTCTACTGGGCTCTACTGGGCTCTGTCGGGCTCTACTGGGCCCTGTCGGGCCCTGTCGGGCTCTGTCGGGCTCTGTCGGGCTCTGTCGGGCCCTGTCGGGCTCTGTCAGGCTCTGTCGTGCCCTGTCGGGCTCTGTCGGGCTCTGTCGGGCCCTGTCGGGCCCTGTCGGGCCCTGTCGGGCCCTGTCGGGCTCTGTCGGGCTCTGTCGGGCCCTGTCGGGCTCTGTCGGGCTCTGTCGGGCTCTATCGGGCTCTACTGGGCCCTGTCGGGCCCTGTCGGGCTCTGTCGGGCCCTGTCGGGCTCTGTCGGGCTCTGTCGGGCTCTACTGGGACCTGTCGGGCTCTGTCGGGTTCTGTCGGGCTCTGTCGGGCTCTACTGGGCTCTGTCGGGCCCTGTCGGGCCCTGTCGGGCTCTGTCAGGCTCTGTCGGGCTCTGTCGGGCTCTACTGGGCTCTGTCGGGCTCTTTCGGGCCCTGTCGGGCTCTGTCGGGCTCTGTCGGGCTCTGTCGGGCTCTGTCGGGCTCTACTGGGCCCTGTCGGGCTCTGTCAGGCTCTGTCGGGCCCTGTCGGGCTCTGTCGGGCCCTGTCGGGCCCTGTCGGGCTCTGTCGGGCTCTGTCGGGCTCTGTCAGGCTCTACTGGGCTCTGTCGGTCTCTACTGGTCTCTACTGGGCCCTGTCGGGCTCTGTCGGGCTCTGTCGGGCTCTGTCGGGCTCTACTGGGCTCTGTCGGGCCCTGTCGGGCCCTGTCGGGCTCTGTCGGGCCCTGTCGGGCTCTGTCGGGCCCTGTCGGGCTCTGTCGGGCTCTGTCGGGCTCTGTCGGGCTCTGTCGGGCCCTGTTGGGCTCTGTCGGGCTCTGTTGGGCTCTGTCGGGCTCTGTCGGGCTCTACTGGGCTCTGTCGGGTTCTACTGGGCTCTACTGGGCCCTGTCGGGCTCTGTCGGGCTCTGTCGGGCCCTGTCCGGCTCTGTCGGGCTGTGTCGGGCTCTGTCGGGCCCTGTCGGGCCCTGTCGGGCTCTGTCGGGCTCTGTCGGGCTCTACTGGGCTCTACTGGGCTCTGTCGGGCTCTGTCGGGCTCTGTCGGGCTCTGTCGGGCTCTACTGGGCCCTGTCGGGCCCTGTCGGGCTCTGTCGGGCTCTGTCGGGCTCTGTCGGGCTCTACTGGGCCTGTCGGGCCCTGTCGGGCTCTGTCGGGCTCTGTCGGGCTCTGTCGGGCTCTACTGGGCTCTACTGGGCTCTGTCGGGCTCTGTCGGGTTCTGTCGGACTCTGTCGGGCTCTGTCGGTCTCTGTCGGGCCCTGTCGGGCTCTGTCGGGCTCTGTCGGGCCCTGTCGGGCCCTGTCGGGCTCTGTCGGGCCCTGTCGGGCCCTGTCGGGCTCTGTCGGGCTCTGTCGGGCTCTGTCGGGCTCTGTCGGGCTCTACTCGGCCCTGTCGTGCCCTGTCGGGCCCTGTCGGGCCCTGTCGGGCCCTGTCGGGCTCTGTCGGGCTCTGTCGGGCCCTGTCGGGCCCTGTCGGGCTCTGTCGGGCTCTGTCGGGCTCTACTGGGCTCTGTCGGGCCCTGTCGGGCCCTGTCGGGCTCTGTCGGGCTCTGTCGGGCTCTGTCGGGCTCTACTGGGCTCTGTCGGGCCCTGTCGGGCCCTGTCGGGCTCTGTCGGGCTCTGTCGGGCCCTGTCGGGCCCTGTCGGGCTCTGTCGGGCTCTGTCGGGCTCTACTGGGCTCTGTCGGGCCCTGTCGGGCTCTGTCGGGCTCTGTCGGGCTCTGTCGGGCCCTGTCGGGCTCTGTCGGGCTCTGTCGGGCCCTGTCGGGCTCTGTCGGGCTCTACTGGGCCCTGTCGGGCCCTGTCGGGCCCTGTCGGGCTCTGTCGGGCTCTACTGGGCTCTACTGGGCTCTGTCGGGCTCTACTGGGCCCTGTCGGGCCCTGTCGGGCTCTGTCGGGCTCTGTCGGGCTCTGTCGGGCCCTGTCGGGCTCTGTCAGGCTCTGTCGTGCCCTGTCGGGCTCTGTCGGGCTCTGTCGGGCCCTGTCGGGCCCTGTCGGGCCCTGTCGGGCCCTGTCGGGCTCTGTCAGGCTCTGTCGTGCCCTGTCGGGCTCTGTCGGGCTCTGTCGGGCTCTGTCGGGCCCTGTCGGGCTCTGTCGGGCTCTGTCGGGCTCTATCGGGCTCTACTGGGCCCTGTCGGGCCCTGTCGGGCTCTGTCGGGCCCTGTCGGGCTCTGTCGGGCTCTGTCGGGCTCTACTGGGCCCTGTCGGGCTCTGTCGGGTTCTGTCGGGCTCTGTCGGGCTCTACTGGGCTCTGTCGGGCCCTGTCGGGCCCTGTCGGGCTCTGTCAGGCTCTGTCGGGCTCTGTCGGGCTCTACTGGGCTCTGTCGGGCTCTTTCGGGCCCTGTCGGGCTCTGTCGGGCTCTGTCGGGCTCTGTCGGGCTCTGTCGGGCTCTACTGGGCCCTGTCGGGCTCTGTCAGGCTCTGTCGGGCCCTGTCGGGCTCTGTCGGGCCCTGTCGGGCCCTGTCGGGCTCTGTCGGGCTCTGTCGGGCTCTGTCGGGCTCTACTGGGCTCTGTCGGTCTCTACTGGTCTCTACTGGGCCCTGTCGGGCTCTGTCGGGCTCTGTCGGGCTCTGTCGGGCTCTACTGGGCTCTGTCGGGCCCTGTCGGGCCCTGTCGGGCTCTGTCGGGCCCTGTCGGGCTCTGTCGGGCTCTGTCGGGCCCTGTCGGGCTCTGTCGGGCTCTGTCGGGCTCTGTCGGGCCCTGTTGGGCTCTGTCGGGCTCTGTCGGGCTCTGTCGGGCTCTGTCGGGCTCTACTGGGCTCTGTCGGGTTCTACTGGGCTCTACTGGGCCCTGTCGGGCTCTGTCGGGCTCTGTCGGGCCCTGTCCGGCTCTGTCGGGCTCTGTCGGGCCCTGTCGGGCCCTGTCGGGCTCTGTCGGGCTCTGTCGGGCCCTGTCGGGCTCTGTCGGGCTCTGTCGGGCTCTGTCGGGCTCTACTGGGCCCTGTCGGGCTCTGTCGGGCTCTGTCGGGCCCTGTCAGGCTCTGTCGGGCTCTGTCGGGCCCTGTCGGGCTCTGTCGGGCTCTGTCGGGCCCTGTCGGGCTCTGTCGGGCTCTACTGGGCCCTGTCGGGCTCTGTCGGGCTGTGTCGGGCTCTGTCGGGCTCTACTGGGCTCTACTGGGCTCTGTCGGGCTCTGTCGGGCTCTGTCGGGCTCTACTGGGCCCTGTCGGGCCCTGTCGGGCTCTGTCGGGCTCTGTCGGGCTCTGTCGGGCTCTACTGGGCCTGTCGGGCCCTGTCGGGCTCTGTCGGGCTCTGTCGGGCTCTGTCGGGCTCTACTGGGCTCTACTGGGCTCTGTCGGGCTCTGTCAGGTTCTGTCGGACTCTGTCGGGCTCTGTCGGTCTCTGTCGGGCCCTGTCGGGCTCTGTCGGGCTCTGTCGGGCCCTGTCGGGCTCTGTCGGGCCCTGTCGGGCCCTGTCGGGCCCTGTCGGGCTCTGTCGGGCCCTGTCGGGCTCTGTCGGGCTCTGTCGGGCTCTGTCGGGCTCTACTCGGCCCTGTCGGGCCCTGTCGGGCTCTGTCGGGCTCTGTCGGGCTCTGTCAGGCTCTACTGGGCTCTGTCGGGCCCTGTCGGGCCCTGTCGGGCCCTCTCGGGCTCTGTCGGGCTCTACTGGGCTCTGTCGGTCTCTGTCGGGCTCTGTCGGGCTCTGTCGGGCTCTACTGGGCCCTGTCGGGCTCTGTCGGGCTCTGTCGGGCCCTGTCGGGCCCTGTCGGGCTCTGTCAGGCTCTGTCGGGCTCTGTCGGGCTCTGTCGGGCCCTGTCGGGCCCTGTCGGGCTCTGTCGGGCCCTGTCGGGCTCTGTCGGGCTCTGTCGGGCCCTGTCGGGCCCTGTCGGGCTCTGTCGGGCTCTGTCAGGCTCTGTCGGGCTTTACTGGGCTCTGTCGGGCTCTGTCGGGCTCTGTCGGGCCCTGTCGGGCTCTGTCGGGCTCTGTCGGGCCCTGTCGGGCTCTGTCGGGCTCTGTCGGGCTCTACTGGGCTCTGTCGGGCTCTGTCGGGCTCTACTGGGCCCTGTCGGGCTCTGTCGAGCCCTGTCGGGCTCTGTCGGGCTCTGTCGGGCTCTGTCGGGCTCTGTCGGGCTCTACTGGGCTCTGTCGGGTTCTACTGGGCTCTACTGGGCCCTGTCGGGCTCTGTCGGGCTCTGTCGGGCCCTGTCGGGCCTGTCGGGCTCTGTCGGGCCCTGTCGGGCTCTGTCGGGCTCTGTCGGGCCCTGTCGGGCTCTGTCGGGCCCTGTCAGGCTCTGTCGGGCTCTGTCGGGCCCTGTCGGGCTCTGTCGGGCTCTACTGGGCCCTGTCGGGCTCTGTCGGGCCCTGTCGGGCCCTGTCGGGCTCTGTCGGGCTCTGTCGGGCTCTGTCGGGCTCTACTGGGCTCTGTCGGGCTCTGTCGGGCTCTGTCGGGCTCTGTGGGGCCCTGTCGGGCGCTGTCGGGCTCTGTGGGGCCCTGTCGGGCTCTGTCGGGCTCTGTCGGGCCCTGTCGGGCTCTGTCGGGCCCTGTCGGGCCCTGTCGGGCTCTGTCGGGCTCTGTCGGGCCCTGTCGGGCTCTGTCGGGCTCTGTCGGGCTCTGTCGGGCTCTACTGGGCCCTGTCGGGCTCTGTCGGGCTCTGTCGGGCCCTGTCGGGCTCTGTCGGGCTCTACTGGGCCCTGTCGGGCCCTGTCGGGCCCTGTCGGGCTCTGTCGGGCTCTGTCGGGCTCTGTCGGGCTCTACTGGGCTCTACTGGGCTCTGTCGGGCTCTACTGGGCCCTGTCGGGCCCTGTCGGGCTCTGTCGGGCTCTGTCGGGCCCTGTCGGGCTCTATCGGGCCCTGTCGGGCTCTGTCGGGCCCTGTCGGGCTCTGTCGGGCTCTGTCGGGCTCTGTCGGGCTCTGTCGGGTTCTACTGGGCTCTGTCGGGCTCTACTGGGCTCTACTGGGCCCTGTCGGGCCCTGTCGGGCCCTGTCGGGCTCTGTCGGGCCCTGTCGGGCCCTGTCGGGCTCTGTCGGGCTCTGTCGGGCTCTGTCGGGCTCTACTGGGCTCTGTCGGTCTCTACTGGTCTCTACTGGGCCCTGTCGGGCTCTGTCGGGCTCTGTCGGGCTCTGTCGGGCTCTACTGGGCTCTGTCGGGCCCTGTCGGGCCCTGTCGGGCTCTGTCGGGCCCTGTCGGGCTCTGTCGGGCTCTGTCGGGCCCTGTCGGGCTCTGTCGGGCTCTGTCGGGCTCTGTCGGGCTCTGTCGGGCCCTGTTGGGCTCTGTCGGGCTCTGTCGGGCTCTGTCGGGCTCTGTCGGGCTCTACTGGGCTCTGTCGGGTTCTACTGGGCTCTACTGGGCCCTGTCGGGCTCTGTCGGGCTCTGTCGGGCCCTGTCCGGCTCTGTCGGGCTCTGTCGGGCCCTGTCGGGCCCTGTCGGGCTCTGTCGGGCTCTGTCGGGCCCTGTCGGGCTCTGTCGGGCTCTGTCGGGCTCTGTCGGGCTCTACTGGGCCCTGTCGGGCTCTGTCGGGCTCTGTCGGGCCCTGTCAGGCTCTGTCGGGCTCTGTCGGGCCCTGTCGGGCTCTGTCGGGCTCTGTCGGGCCCTGTCGGGCTCTGTCGGGCTCTACTGGGCCCTGTCGGGCTCTGTCGGGCTGTGTCGGGCTCTGTCGGTCTCTACTGGGCTCTACTGGGCTCTGTCGGGCTCTGTCGGGCTCTGTCGGGCTCTACTGGGCCCTGTCGGGCCCTGTCGGGCTCTGTCGGGCTCTGTCGGGCTCTGTCGGGCTCTACTGGGCCTGTCGGGCCCTGTCGGGCTCTGTCGGGCTCTGTCGGGCTCTGTCGGGCTCTACTGGGCTCTACTGGGCTCTGTCGGGCTCTGTCGGGTTCTGTCGGACTCTGTCGGGCTCTGTCGGTCTCTGTCGGGCCCTGTCGGGCTCTGTCGGGCTCTGTCGGGCCCTGTCGGGCTCTGTCGGGCCCTGTCGGGCCCTGTCGGGCCCTGTCGGGCTCTGTCGGGCCCTGTCGGGCTCTGTCGGGCTCTGTCGGGCTCTGTCGGGCTCTACTCGGCCCTGTCGGGCCCTGTCGGGCTCTGTCGGGCTCTGTCGGGCTCTGTCAGGCTCTACTGGGCTCTGTCGGGCCCTGTCGGGCCCTGTCGGGCCCTCTCGGGCTCTGTCGGGCTCTACTGGGCTCTGTCGGTCTCTGTCGGGCTCTGTCGGGCTCTGTCGGGCTCTACTGGGCCCTGTCGGGCTCTGTCGGGCTCTGTCGGGCCCTGTCGGGCCCTGTCGGGCTCTGTCAGGCTCTGTCGGGCTCTGTCGGGCTCTGTCGGGCCCTGTCGGGCCCTGTCGGGCTCTGTCGGGCCCTGTCGGGCTCTGTCGGGCTCTGTCGGGCCCTGTCGGGCCCTGTCGGGCTCTGTCGGGCTCTGTCAGGCTCTGTCGGGCTCTACTGGGCTCTGTCGGGCTCTGTCGGGCTCTGTCGGGCCCTGTCGGGCTCTGTCGGGCTCTGTCGGGCCCTGTCGGGCTCTGTCGGGCTCTGTCGGGCTCTACTGGGCTCTGTCGGGCTCTGTCGGGCTCTACTGGGCCCTGTCGGGCTCTGTCGAGCCCTGTCGGGCTCTGTCGGGCTCTGTCGGGCCCTGTCGGGCTCTGTCGGGCTCTGTCGGGCTCTACTGGGCTCTGTCGGGTTCTACTGGGCTCTACTGGGCCCTGTCGGGCTCTGTCGGGCTCTGTCGGGCTCTGTCGGGCCTGTCGGGCTCTGTCGGGCCCTGTCGGGCTCTGTCGGGCTCTGTCGGGCCCTGTCGGGCTCTGTCAGGCCCTGTCAGGCTCTGTCGGGCTCTGTCGGGCCCTGTCGGGCTCTGTCGGGCTCTACTGGGCCCTGTCGGGCTCTGTCGGGCCCTGTCGGGCCCTGTCGGGCTCTGTCGGGCTCTGTCGGGCTCTGTCGGGCTCTACTGGGCTCTGTCGGGCTCTGTCGGGCTCTGTCGGGCTCTGTGGGGCCCTGTCGGGCGCTGTCGGGCTCTGTGGGGCCCTGTCGGGCTCTGTCGGGCTCTGTCGGGCCCTGTCGGGCTCTGTCGGGCCCTGTCGGGCCCTGTCGGGCTCTGTCGGGCTCTGTCGGGCCCTGTCGGGCTCTGTCGGGCTCTGTCGGGCTCTGTCGGGCTCTACTGGGCCCTGTCGGGCTCTGTCGGGCTCTGTCGGGCCCTGTCGGGCTCTGTCGGGCTCTACTGGGCCCTGTCGGGCCCTGTCGGGCCCTGTCGGGCTCTGTCGGGCTCTGTCGGGCTCTGTCGGGCTCTACTGGGCTCTACTGGGCTCTGTCGGGCTCTACTGGGCTCTGTCGGGCTCTGTCGGGCCCTGTCGGGCTCTGTCGGGCTCTGTCGGGCTCTGTCGGGCCCTGTCGGGCTCTATCGGGCCCTGTCGGGCTCTGTCGGGCCCTGTCGGGCTCTGTCGGGCTCTGTCGGGCTCTGTCGGGCTCTGTCGGGTTCTACTGGGCTCTGTCGGGCTCTACTGGGCTCTACTGGGCCCTGTCGGGCCCTGTCGGGCCCTGTCGGGCTCTGTCGGGCCCTGTCGGGCCCTGTCGGGCTCTGTCGGGCTCTGTCGGGCTCTGTCGGGCTCTACTGGGCTCTGTCGGTCTCTACTGGTCTCTACTGGGCCCTGTCGGGCTCTGTCGGGCTCTGTCGGGCTCTGTCGGGCTCTACTGGGCTCTGTCGGGCCCTGTCGGGCCCTGTCCGGCTCTGTCGGGCCCTGTCGGGCTCTGTCGGGCTCTGTCGGGCCCTGTCGGGCTCTGTCGGGCCCTGTCGGGCCCTGTTGGGCTCTGTCGGGCCCTGTCGGGCTCTGTCGGGCTCTGTCGGGCTCTGTCGGGCTCTGTCGGGCTCTACTGGGCTCTGTCGGGTTCTACTGGGCTCTACTGGGCCCTGTCGGGCTCTGTCGGGCTCTGTCGGGCCCTGTCCGGCTCTGTCGGGCTCTGTCGGGCCCTGTCAGGCTCTGTCGGGCTCTGTCGGGCCCTGTCGGGCTCTGTCGGGCTCTACTGGGCCCTGTCGGGCCCTGTCGGGCTCTGTCG
>NW_027017028.1:0-50570 GCF_036013445.1 Caloenas nicobarica
GGGCCCAGTAGAGCCCAGTAGAACCCGACAGAGCCCGACAGAGCCCGACAGGGCCCGACAGGGCCCGACAGGGCCCGACAGGGCCCGACAGAGCTCGACAGGGCCCGACAGAGCCCGACAGAGCCCGACAGAGCCCGACAGAGCCCGACAGGGCCCGACAGGGCCCGACAGGGCCCGACAGAACCCGACAGAGCCCAGTAGAGCCCGACAGAGCCCGACAGAGCCCGACAGAGCCCGACAGAGCCCGACAGGGCCCAGTAGAGCCCGACAGAGCCCGACAGAGCCCGACAGAGCCCGACAGAGCCCGACAGAGCCCGACAGGGCCCGACAGGGCCCGACAGAGCCCGACAGGGCCCGACAGGGCCCGACAGAACCCGACAGAGCCCGACAGAGCCCAGTAGAGCCCGACAGAGCCCGACAGAGCCCGACAGAGCCAGACAGAGCCCGACAGGGCCTGACAGGGCCCGACAGGGCCCGACAGAGCCCGACAGAGCCCAGTAGAGCCCAACAGAGCCCGACAGAGCCCGACAGAGCCCGACAGGGCCCGACAGGGCCCGCCAGAGCCCGACAGGGCCCAGTAGAGCCCGACAGAGCCCGCCAGAGCCCGCCAGAGCCCGACAGGGCCCGACAGAGCCCAGTAGAGCTCGACAGAGCCCGACAGAGCCCGACAGGGCCCGACAGGGCCCGACAGGGCCCGACAGGGCCCAGTAGAGCCCGACAGAGCTCGACAGGGCCCGACAGAGCCCGACAGAGCCCGACAGGGCCCGACAGGGCCCGACAGAGCCCGACAGAGCCCGACAGGGCCCGACAGGGCCCAGTAGAGCCCGACAGAGCCCGACAGAGCCCGACAGGGCCCGACAGGGCCCGTCAGGGCCCAGTAGAGCCCGTCAGAGCCCGACAGAGCCCGACAGAGCCCGACAGGGCCCGACCGAGCCCGACCGAGCCCAGTAGAGCCCGACAGAGGCAGACAGGGCTCAGTAGAGCCCAGTAGAACCCGACAGAGCCCGACAGAGCCCGACAGGGCCCGACAGGGCCCGACAGGGCCCAGTAGAGCCCGACAGGGCCCGACAGGGCCCGACAGGGCCCAGTAGAGCCCGACAGAGCCCCACAGGGCCCAACAGGGGCCGACAGGGCCCGACAGAGCCCGACAGAGCCCGACAGGGCCCGACAGGGCCCGACAGAGCCCGACAGAGCCCGACAGAGCCCGACAGAGCCCGACAGGGCTCAGTAGAGCCCAGTAGAACCCGACAGAGCCCGACAGAGCCCGACAGGGCCCGACAGGGCCCGACAGGGCCCGACAGGGCCCGACAGAGACCGACAGAGACCGACAGAGCCCGACAGGGCCCGACAGGGCCCGACAGGGCCCGACAGGGCCCAACAGGGCCCGACACAGCTCGACAGAGCCCGACAGAGCCCGACAGGGCCCGACAGAGCCCGACAGAACCCGAGAGAGCCCGACAGAGCCCAGTAGAGCCCGACAGAGCCTGACAGAGCCCGACAGAGCCCGACAGAGCCCAGTAGAGCTCGACAGAGCCCGACAGAGCCCGACAGGGCCCGACAGAGCCCGACAGAGCCCGACAGGGCCCGACAGGGCCCGACAGGGCCCGACAGAGCCCGACAGAGCCCGACAGGGCCCGACCGAGCCCGACAGAGCCCAGTAGAGCCCGACAGAGCCCGACAGGGCTCAGTAGAGCCCAGTAGAACCCGACAGAGCTCGACAGAGCCCGACAGAGCCCGACAGGGCCCGACAGGGCCCGACAGGGCCCGACAGGGCCCAGTAGAGCCCGACAGGGCCCGACTGGGCCCGACAGGGCCCAGTAGAGCCCGACAGAGCCCGACAGGGCCCAACAGGGCCCGACAGAGCCCGACAGAGCCCGACAGAGCCCAGTAGAGCCCGACAGAGCCCGACAGAGCCCGACAGGGCTCAGTAGAGCCCAGTAGAACCCGACAGAGCCCGACAGAGCCCGACAGAGCCCGACAGAGCCCGACAGAGCCCGACAGGGCCCGACAGGGCCCGACAGGGCCCGACAGAGCCCGACAGGGCCCGATAGGGCCCGACAGGGCCCGACAGGGCCCGACAGAGACCGACAGAGACCGACAGAGACCGACAGAGACCGACAGAGACCGACAGAGACCGACAGGGCCCGACAGGGCCCGACAGGGCCCGACAGAGCTCGACAGAGCCCGACAGAGCCCGACAGAACCCGAGAGAGCCCGAGAGAGCCCAGTAGAGCCCGACAGAGCCCGACAGAGCCCGACAGAGCCCGACAGAGCCCGACAAAGCCCAGTAGAGCCCGACAGAGCCCGACAGAGCCCGACAGGGCCCGACAGAGCCCGACAGAGCCCGACAGGGCCCGACAGGGCCGACAGGGCCCAGTAGAGCCCGACAGAGCCCGACAGAGCCCGACAGAGCCCGACAGGGCCCGACAGGGCCCGACAGAGCCCGACAGAGCCCAGTAGAGCTCGACAGAGCCCGACAGAGCCCGACAATGCCCGACAGGGCCCGACAGGGCCCAGTAGAGCCCGACAGAGCCCGACAGGGCCCGACAGAGCCCGACAGAGCCCGACAGGGCCCGACAGGGCCCGACAGGGCCCAGTAGAGCCCGACAGAGCCCGACAGAGCCCGACAGAGCCCGACAGAGCCCGACAGGGCCCGACAGGGCCCGACAGAGCCCGACAGAGCCCGACAGAGCCCAGTAGAGCTCGACAGAGCCCGACAGAGCCCGACAGGGCCCGACAGAGCCCGACAGGGCCCGACAGGGCCCGACAGGGCCCGACAGAGCCCAGTAGAGCTCGACAGAGCCCGACAGAGTCCGACAGGGCCCGACAGAGCCCGACAGGGCCCGACAGAGCCCTACAGAGCCCGACAGAGCCCGACAGGGCCCGACAGGGCCCGACAGGGCCCGACAGAGCCCGACAGAGCCCGACAGGGCCCAGTAGAGCCCGACAGAGCCCGACAGAGCCCGACAGAGCCCGACAGAGCCCGACAGGGCCCGACAGGGCCCGACAGGGCCCGACAGAGCCCAGTAGAGCTCGACAGAGCCCGACAGAGCCCGACAGGGCCCGACAGAGCCCGACAGAGCCCGACAGAGCCCGACAGGGCCCGACAGGGCCCAGTAGAGCCCGACAGAGCCCGACAGAGCCCGACAGAGCCCGACAGAGCCCGACAGGGCCCGACAGAGCCCGACAGAGCCCGACAGGGCCCGACAGAGCCCGACAGAGCCCGACAGAGCCCAGTAGAGCTCGACAGAGCCCGACAGAGCCCGACAGGGCCCGACAGAGCCCGACAGGGCCCGACAGAGCCCGACAGGGCCCAGTAGAGGTCGACAGAGCCCGACTGAGCCCGACAGGGCCCGACAGGGCCCGACAGGGCCCAGTAGAGCCCGACAGGGCCCGACAGGGCCCGACAGGGCCCGACAGGGCCCGACAGAGCCCGACAGGGCCCAGTAGAGCCCGACAGAGGCCGACAGAGCCCGACAGAGCCCGACAGGGCCCGACAGGGCCCGACAGGGCCCGACAGAGCCCGACAGGGCCCGACAGGGCCCGACAGAGCCCAGTACAGAGCCCGACAGAGCCCGACAGGGCCCAGTAGAGCCCGACAGAGCCCGACAGGGCCCGACAGGGCCCGACAGAGCCCGACAGAGCCCGACAGAGCCCGACAGGGCCCGACAGAGCCCGACAGGGCCCGACAGAGACCAGTAGAGCCCGACAGAGCCCGATAGAGCCCGACGGAGCTTGACAGAGCCCGACAGGGCCCGACCGAGCCCGACAGAGCCCAGTAGAGCCCGACAGGGCCCAGTAGAGCCCAGTAGAACCCGACAGAGCCCAGTAGAGCCCGACAGAGCCCGACAGGGCCCGACAGGGCCCGACAGGGCCCGACAGGGCCCGACAGAGCCCAGTAGAGCCCGACAGAGCCCGACAGAGCCCGACAGAGCTCGACAGGGCCCGACAGGGCCCGACAGGGCCCAGTAGAGCCCGACAGAGTCCGACAGGGCCCGACAGAGCCCGACAGAGCCCGACAGGGCCCGACAGGGCCCGACAGGGCCCGACAGAGCCCGAAAGAGCCCGACAGAGCCCGACAGAGCCCGACAGGGCCCAGTAGAGCCCGACAGAGCCCGACAGAGCCCGACAGAGCCCGACAGAGCCCGACAGAACTCGACAGGGCCCAGTAGATCTCGACAGAGCCCGACAGAGCCCGACAGGGCCCGACAGGGCCCGACAGGGCCCGACAGGGCCCAGTAGAGCCCGACAGAGCCCGACAGAGCCCGACAGGGCCCGACAGGGCCCGAAAGAGCCCGACAGGGCCCGACAGGGCCCGACAGAGACCAGTAGAGCCCGACAGAGCCCGACAGAGCCCGACCGAGCCCGACAGAGCCCGACAGAGCCCGACAGAGCCCGACAGGGCCCAGTAGAGCCCAGTAGAACCCGACAGAGCCCGACAGAGCCCGACAGAGCCCGACAGGGCCCGACAGGGCCCGACAGGGCCCGACAGGGCCCGACAGAGCCCGACAGAGCCCGACAGAGCCCGACAGGGCCCGACAGAGCCCGACAGGGCCCGACCGAGCCCGACAGAGCCCAGTAGAGCCCGACAGAGCCCGACAGAGCCCGACAGAGCCCGACAGAGCCCGACAGAGCCCGACAGGGCCCAGTAGAGCCCAGTAGAACCCGACAGAGCCCGACAGAGCCCGACAGAGCCCGACAGAGCCCGACAGGGCCCGACAGAGCCCGACAGGGCCCGACAGGGCCCGACAGGGCCCGACAGGGCCCGACAGGGCCCGACAGGGCCCGACAGAGCCCGACAGAGCCCGACAGAGCCCGACAGGGCCCGACAGAGCCCAGTAGAGCCCGACAGAGCCCGACAGAGCCCGACAGAGCCCGACAGAGCCCGACAGGGCCCGACAGAGCCCGACAGAGCCCGACAGAGCCCGACAGGGCCCGACAGGGCCCAGTAGAGCCCGACAGAGCCCGACAGGGCCCGACAGAGCCCGACAGAGACCGACAGGGCCCAGTAGAGCCCAGTAGAACCCGACAGAGCCCTATAGAGCCCGACAGAGCCCGACAGAGCCCGACAGAGCCCGAGAGAGCCCGACAGGGCCCGACAGAGCCCGACAGAGCCCGACAGGGCCCGACAGGGCCCGACAGAACCCGACAGAGCCCAGTAGAGCCCGACAGAGCCCGACAGAGCCCGACAGAGCCCGACAGAGCCCGACAGGGCCCAGTAGAGCCCGACAGAGCCCGACAGAGCCCGACAGAGCCCGACAGAGCCCGACAGGGCCCGACAGGGCCCGACAGAGCCCGACAGGGCCCGACAGGGCCCGACAGAACCCGACAGAGCCCGACAGAGCCCAGTAGAGCCCGACAGAGCCCGACAGAGCCCGACAGGGCCCGACAGGGCCCGACAGAGCCCGACAGAGCCCGACAGAGCCCGACAGAGCCCGACAGAGCCCGACAGGGCCTGACAGGGCCCGACAGGGCCCGACAGAGCCCGACAGAGCCCGACAGAGCCCAGTAGAGCCCGACAGAGCCCGACAGAGCCCGACAGAGCCCGACAGGGCCCGACAGGGCCCGACAGGGCCCGACAGAGCCCGACAGGGCCCAGTAGAGCCCGACAGAGCCCGCCAGAGCCCGCCAGAGCCCGACAGGGCCCGACAGGGCCCGACAGAGCCCAGTAGAGCTCGACAGAGCCCGACAGAGCCCAACAGGGCCCGACAGGGCCCGACAGGGCCCGACAGGGCCCAGTAGAGCCCGACAGAGCTCGACAGGGCCCGACAGAGCCCAACAGGGCCCGACAGGGCCCGACAGAGCCCGACAGAGCCCGACAGGGCCCGACAGAGCCCAGTAGAGCCCGACAGAGCCCGACAGAGCCCGACAGGGCCCGACAGGGCCCGACAGGGCCCAGTAGAGCCCGACAGAGCCCGACAGAGCCCGACAGAGCCCGACAGAGCCCGACAGAGCCCGACAGGGCCCGACCGAGCCCGACAGAGCCCAGTAGAGCCCGACAGAGCCAGACAGGGCTCAGTAGAGCCCAGTAGAACCCGACAGAGCCCGACAGAGCCCGACAGGGCCCGACAGGGCCCGACAGGGCCCAGTAGAGCCCGACAGGGCCCGACAGGGCCCAACAGGGGCCGACAGGGCCCGACAGAGCCCGACAGAGCCCGACAGGGCCCGACAGGGCCCGACAGAGCCCGACAGAGCCCGACAGAGCCCGACAGAGCCCGACAGAGCCCAGTAGAGCCCGACAGAGCCCGACAGGGCTCAGTAGAGCCCAGTAGAACCCGACAGAGCCCGACAGAGCCCGACAGGGCCCGACAGGGCCCGACAGGGCCCGACAGGGCCCGACAGAGACCGACAGAGCCCGACAGGGCCCGACAGGGCCCGACAGGGCCCGACACAGCTCGACAGAGCCCGACAGGGCCCGACAGGGCCCGACAGAGCCCGACAGAACCCGAGAGAGCCCGACAGAGCCCAGTAGAGCCCGACAGAGCCTGACAGAGCCCGACAGAGCCCGACAGAGCCCAGTAGAGCTCGACAGAGCCCGACAGAGCCCGACAGGGCCCGACAGAGCCCGACAGAGCCCGACAGGGCCCGACAGGGCCCGACAGGGCCCGACAGAGCCCGACAGAGCCCGACAGGGCCCGACCGAGCCCGACAGAGCCCAGTAGAGCCCGACAGAGCCCGACAGGGCTCAGTAGAGCCCAGTAGAACCCGACAGAGCTCGACAGAGCCCGACAGAGCCCGACAGGGCCCGACAGGGCCCGACAGGGCCCGACAGGGCCCAGTAGAGCCCGACAGGGCCCGACAGGGCCCGACAGGGCCCAGTAGAGCCCGACAGAGCCCGACAGGGCCCAACAGGGCCCGACAGAGCCCGACAGAGCCCGACAGAGCCCAGTAGAGCCCGACAGAGCCCGACAGAGCCCGACAGAGCCCGACAGGCCCGACAGAGCCCGACAGAGCCCGACAGGGCCCGACAGAGACCGACAGAGACCGACAGAGACCGACAGAGCCCGACAGGGCCCGACAGGGCCCGACAGGGCCCGACAGGGCCCGACAGAGCTCGACAGAGCCCGACAGAGCCCGACAGAACCCGAGAGAGCCCGAGAGAGCCCAGTAGAGCCCGACAGAGCCTGACAGAGCCCGACAGAGCCCGACAGAGCCCGACAGAGCCCGACAGAGCCCGACAAAGCCCAGTAGAGCCCGACAGAGCCCGACAGAGCCCGGCAGAGCCCGACAGGGCCCGACAGAGCCCAACAGAGCCCGACAGAGCCCGACAGAGCCCGACAGAGCCCGACAGGGCCCGACAGGGCCCGACAGAGCCCGACAGGGCCCGACAGGGCCCGACAGGGCCTGACAGGGCCCGACAGGGCCCGACAGGGCCCGACAGGCCCGACAGGCCCAGTAGAGCCCGACAGAGCCCGACAGAGCCCGACAGAGCCCGACAGGGCCCGACAGGGCCCGACAGAGCCCGACAGAGCCCAGTAGAGCTCGACAGAGCCCGACAGAGCCCGACAGGGCCCGACAGGGCCCGACAGGCCCCAGTAGAGCCCGACAGAGCCCGACAGGGCCCGACAGAGCCCGACAGAGCCCGACAGGGCCCGACAGGGCCCGACAGGGCCCAGTAGAGCCCGACAGAGCCCGACAGAGCCCGACAGAGCCCGACAGGGCCCGACAGGGCCCGACAGAGCCCGACAGGGCCCGACAGGGCCCGACAGAGCCCGACAGAGCCCGACAGAGCCCAGTAGAGCTCGACAGAGCCCGACAGAGCCCGACAGGGCCCGACAGAGCCCGACAGGGCCCGACAGGGCCCGACAGGGCCCGACAGGGCCCGACAGGGACCAGTAGAGCTCGACAGAGCCCGACAGAGTCCGACAGGGCCCGACAGAGCCCGACAGGGCCCGACAGAGCCCGACAGAGCCCGACAGAGCCCGACAGGGCCCGACAGGGCCCGACAGAGCCCGACAGAGCCCGACAGGGCCCAGTAGAGCCCGACAGAGCCCGACAGAGCCCGACAGAGCCCGACAGGGCCCGACAGGGCCCGACAGAGCCCAGTAGAGCTCGACAGAGCCCGACAGAGCCCGACAGGGCCCGACAGAGCCCGACAGAGCCCGACAGAGCCCGACAGGGCCCGACAGGGCCCAGTAGAGCCCGACAGAGCCCGACAGAGCCCGACAGAGCCCGACAGGGCCCGACAGAGCCCGACAGAGCCCGACAGGGCCCGACAGAGCCCGACAGAGCCCGACAGAGCCCAGTAGAGCTCGACAGAGCCCGACAGAGCCCGACAGGGCCCGACAGAGCCCGACAGGGCCCGACAGGGCCCGACAGGGCCCGACAGGGCCCAGTAGAGGTCGACAGAGCCCGACAGAGCCCGACAGGGCCCGACAGGGCCCGACAGGGCCCGACAGGGCCCAGTAGAGCCCGACAGAGGCCGACAGAGCCCGACAGAGCCCGACAGGGCCCGACAGGGCCCGACAGAGCCCGACAGAGCCCGACAGGGCCCAGTAGAGCCCGACAGAGCCCGACAGGGCCCAGTAGAGCCCGACAGGGCCCGACAGGGCCCGACAGAGCCCAGTAGAGCTCGACAGAGCCCGACAGAGCCCGACAGGGCCCAGTAGAGCCCGACAGAGCCCGACAGGGCCCGACAGGGCCCGACAGAGCCCGACAGAGCCCGACAGGGCCCGACAGGGCCCGACAGAGCCCGACAGAGCCCGACAGATACCAGTAGAGCCCGACAGAGCCCGACAGAGCCCGACAGAGCTTGACAGAGCCCGACAGGGCCCAACCGAGCCCGACAGAGCCCAGTAGAGCCCGACAGGGCCCAGTAGAGCCCCGTAGAACCCGACAGAGCCCAGTAGAGCCCGACAGAGCCCGACAGAGCCCGACAGGGCCCGACAGGGCCCGACAGGGCCCGACAGAGCCCAGTAGAGCCCGACAGAGCCCGACAGAGCCCAGTAGAGCCCGACAGAGCCCGACAGAGCCCGACAGGGCCCGACAGGGCCCGACAGAGCCCGACAGAGCCCGACAGAGCCAGACAGAGCCCGACAGGGCCTGACAGGGCCCGACAGGGCCCGACAGAGCCCGACAGAGCCCGACAGAGCCCAGTAGAGCCCAACAGAGCCCGACAGAGCCCGACAGAGCCCGACAGGGCCCGACAGGGCCCGCCAGAGCCCGACAGGGCCCAGTAGAGCCCGACAGAGCCCGCCAGAGCCCGCCAGAGCCCGACAGGGCCCGACAGGGCCCGACAGAGCCCAGTAGAGCTCGACAGAGCCCGACAGAGCCCGACAGGGCCCGACAGGGCCCGACAGGGCCCGACAGGGCCCAGTAGAGCCCGACAGAGCTCGACAGGGCCCGACAGAGCCCGACAGAGCCCGACAGGGCCCGACAGGGCCCGACAGAGCCCGACAGAGCCCGACAGGGCCCGACAGGGCCCAGTAGAGCCCGACAGAGCCCGACAGAGCCCGACAGGGCCCGACAGGGCCCGACAGGGCCCAGTAGAGCCCGTCAGAGCCCGACAGAGCCCGACAGAGCCCGACAGAGCCCGACAGGGCCCGACCGAGCCCGACAGAGCCCAGTAGAGCCCGACAGAGGCAGACAGGGCTCAGTAGAGCCCAGTAGAACCCGACAGAGCCCGACAGAGCCCGACAGGGCCCGACAGGGCCCGACAGGGCCCAGTAGAGCCCGACAGGGCCCGACAGGGCCCGACAGGGCCCAGTAGAGCCCGACAGAGCCCGACAGGGCCCAACAGGGGCCGACAGGGCCCGACAGAGCCCGACAGAGCCCGACAGGGCCCGACAGGGCCCGACAGAGCCCGACAGAGCCCGACAGAGCCCGACAGAGCCCGACAGAGCCCGACAGGGCTCAGTAGAGCCCAGTAGAACCCGACAGAGCCCGACAGAGCCCGACAGGGCCCGACAGGGCCCGACAGGGCCCGACAGGGCCCGACAGAGACCGACAGAGCCCGACAGGGCCCGACAGGGCCCGACAGGGCCCGACAGGGCCCGACAGGGCCCGACACAGCTCGACAGAGCCCGACAGGGCCCGACAGGGCCCGACAGAGCCCGACAGAACCCGAGAGAGCCCGACAGAGCCCAGTAGAGCCCGACAGAGCCTGACAGAGCCCGACAGAGCCCGACAGAGCCCAGTAGAGCTCGACAGAGCCCGACAGAGCCCGACAGGGCCCGACAGAGCCCGACAGAGCCCGACAGGGCCCGACAGGGCCCGACAGGGCCCGACAGAGCCCGACAGAGCCCGACAGGGCCCGACCGAGCCCGACAGAGCCCGACAGAGCCCGACAGAGCCCGACAGGGCTCAGTAGAGCCCAGTAGAACCCGACAGAGCCCGACAGAGCCCGACAGAGCCCGACAGAGCCCGACAGAGCCCGACAGAGCCCGACAGAGCCCGACAGGGCCCGACAGAGCCCGACAGGGCCCGACAGGGCCCGACAGGGCCCGACAGGGCCCGACAGAGCCCGACAGAGCCCGACAGGGCCCGATAGGGCCCGACAGGGCCCGACAGGGCCCGACAGAGACCGACAGAGACCGACAGAGACCGACAGAGACCGACAGAGACCGACAGAGACCGACAGAGACCGACAGGGCCCGAGAGAGCCCAGTAGAGCCCGACAGAGCCCGACAGAGCCCGACAGAGCCCGACAGAGCCCGACAGGGCCCGACAGAGCCCGACAGAGCCCGACAGAGCCCGACAGGGCCCGACAGGGCCCGACAGAGCCCGACAGAGCCCGACAGAGCCCGACAGGGCCCGACAGGGCCCGACAGGGCCCGACAGAGCCCGACAGAGCCCGACAGAGCCCGACAGAGCCCGACAGAGCCCAGTAGAGCCCGACAGAGCCCGACAGAGCCCGACAGGGCCCAACAGAGCCCGACAGAGCCCGACAGAGCCCGACAGGGCCCGACAGAGCCCGACAGGGCCCGACAGAGCCCAGTAGAGCCCGACAGAGCCCGACAGGGCCCGACAGAGCCCGACAGAGCCCAGTAGAGCCCGACAGAGCCCGACAGGGCCCGACAGAGCCCGACAGAGCCCGACAGGGCCCGACAGGGCCCGACAGGGCCCAGGTAGAGCCCGACAGAGCCCGACAGAGCCCGACAGAGCCCGACAGGGCCCGACAGAGCCCGACAGAGCCCGACAGAGCCCAGTAGAGCTCGACAGAGCCCGACAGAGCCCGACAGGGCCCGACAGAGCCCGACAGGGCCCGACAGGGCCCGACAGGGCCCGACAGGGCCCAGTAGAGCTCGACAGAGCCCGACAGAGTCCGACAGGGCCCGACAGAGCCCGACAGGGCCCGACAGGGCCCTACAGAGCCCGACAGAGCCCGACAGGGCCCGACAGGGCCCGACAGAGCCCGACAGAGCCCGACAGGGCCCAGTAGAGCCCGACAGAGCCCGACAGAGCCCGACAGAGCCCGACAGGGCCCGACAGGGCCCGACAGGGCCCGACAGGGCCCGACAGAGCCCAGTAGAGCTCGACAGAGCCCGACAGAGCCCGACAGGGCCCGACAGAGCCCGACAGAGCCCGACAGAGCCCGACAGGGCCCGACAGGGCCCAGTAGAGCCCGACAGAGCCCGACAGAGCCCGACAGAGCCCGACAGGGCCCGACAGAGCCCGACAGAGCCCGACAGGGCCCGACAGGGCCCGACAGAGCCCGACAGAGCCCAGTAGAGCTCGACAGAGCCCGACAGAGCCCGACAGGGCCCGACAGAGCCCGACAGGGCCCGACAGGGCCCGACAGGGCCCAGTAGAGGTCGACAGAGCCCGACAGAGCCCGACAGGGCCCGACAGGGCCCGACAGGGCCCAGTAGAGCCCGACAGGGCCCGACAGGGCCCGACAGGGCCCAGTAGAGCCCGACAGAGGCCGACAGAGCCCGACAGAGCCCGACAGGGCCCGACAGGGCCCGACAGGGCCCGACAGAGCCCGACAGGGCCCGACAGGGCCCGACAGAGCCCAGTAGAGCTCGACAGAGCCCGACAGAGCCCGACAGGGCCCAGTAGAGCCCGACAGAGCCCGACAGGGCCCGACAGGGCCCGACAGAGCCCGACAGAGCCCGACAGAGCCCGACAGGGCCCGACAGGGCCCGACAGAGCCCGACAGAGCCCGACAGAGACCAGTAGAGCCCGACAGAGCCCGATAGAGCCCGACAGAGCTTGACAGAGCCCGACAGGGCCCGACCGAGACCGACAGAGCCCAGTAGAGCCCGACAGGGCCCAGTAGAGCCCAGTAGAACCCGACAGGGCCCAGTAGAGCCCGACAGAGCCCGACAGGGCCCGACAGGGCCCGACAGGGCCCGACAGGGCCCGACAGAGCCCAGTAGAGCCCGACAGAGCCCGACAGAGCCCGACAGAGCTCGACAGGGCCCGACAGGGCCCGACAGGGCCCAGTAGAGCCCGACAGAGTCCGACAGGGCCCGACAGAGCCCGACAGAGCCCGACAGGGCCCGACAGGGCCCGACAGAGCCCGACAGAGCCCGAAAGAGCCCGACAGAGCCCGACATAGCCCGACAGGGCCCAGTAGAGCCCGACAGAGCCCGACAGAGCCCGACAGAGCCCGACAGAGCCCGACAGAACCCGACAGGGCCCAGTAGATCTCGACAGAGCCCGACAGAGCCCGACAGGGCCCGACAGGGCCCGACAGGGCCCGACAGGGCCCAGTAGAGCCCGACAGAGCCCGACAGAGCCCGACAGGGCCCGACAGGGCCCGAAAGAGCCCGACAGGGCCCGACAGGGCCCGACAGAGACCAGTAGAGCCCGACAGAGCCCGACAGAGCCCGACCGAGCCCGACAGAGCCCGACAGAGCCCGACAGAGCCCGACAGGGCCCAGTAGAGCCCAGTAGAACTCGACAGAGCCCGACAGAGCCCGACAGAGCCCGACAGGGCCCGACAGGGCCCGACAGAGCCCGACAGAGCCCGACAGAGCCCGACAGAGCCCGACAGAGCCCGACAGGGCCCGACAGAGCCCGACAGGGCCCGACCGAGCCCGACAGAGCCCAGTAGAGCCCGACAGAGCCCGACAGAGCCCGACAGAGCCCGACAGAGCCCGACAGAGCCCGACAGGGCCCAGTAGAGCCCAGTAGAACCCGACAGAGCCCGACAGAGCCCGACAGAGCCCGACAGGGCCCGACAGAGCCCGACAGGGCCCGACAGAGCCCGACAGGGCCCGACAGGGCCCGACAGGGCCCGACAGAGCCCGACAGAGCCCGACAGAGCCCGACAGAGCCCGACAGGGCCCGACAGAGCCCAGTAGAGCCCGACAGAGCCCGACAGAGCCCGACAGAGCCCGACAGAGCCCGAAAGAGCCCGACAGGGCCCGACAGGGCCCGACAGAGCCCGACAGAGCCCGACAGGGCCCGACAGGGCCCAGTAGAGCCCGACAGAGCCCGACAGGGCCCGACAGAGCCCGACAGAGCCCGACAGGGCCCAGTAGAGCCCAGTAGAACCCGACAGAGCCCTATAGAGCCCGACAGAGCCCGACAGAGCCCGACAGAGACCGAGAGAGCCCGACAGGGCCCGACAGAGCCCGACAGAGCCCGACAGGGCCCGACAGGGCCCGACAGAACCCGACAGAGCCCAGTAGAGCCCGACAGAGCCCGACAGAGCCCGACAGAGCCCGACAGAGCCCGACAGGGCCCGACAGGGCCCGACAGAGCCCGACAGGGCCCGACAGGGCCCGACAGAACCCGACAGAGCCCGACAGAGCCCAGTAGAGCCCGACAGAGCCCGACAGAGCCCGACAGGGCCCGACAGGGCCCGACAGAGCCCGACAGAGCCCGACAGAGCCCGACAGAGCCCGACAGGGCCTGACAGGGCCCGACAGGGCCCGACAGAGCCCGACAGAGCCCGACAGAGCCCAGTAGAGCCCGACAGAGCCCGCCAGAGCCCGCCAGAGCCCGACAGGGCCCGACAGGGCCCGACAGAGCCCAGTAGAGCTCGACAGAGCCCGACAGGGCCCGACAGGGCCCGACAGGGCCCAGTAGAGCCCGACAGAGCTCGACAGGGCCCGACAGAGCCCAACAGGGCCCGACAGGGCCCAACAGAGCCCGACAGGGCCCAGTAGAGCCCGCCAGAGCCCGCCAGAGCCCGCCAGAGCCCGACAGGGCCCGACAGGGCCCGACAGAGCCCAGTAGAGCTCGACAGAGCCCGACAGAGCCCGACAGGGCCCGACAGGGCCCGACAGGGCCCGACAGGGCCCAGTAGAGCCCGACAGAGCTCGACAGGGCCCGACAGAGCCCAACAGGGCCCGACAGGGCCCGACAGAGCCCGACAGAGCCCGACAGGGCCCGACAGGGCCCAGTAGAGCCCGACAGAGCCCGACAGAGCCCGACAGGGCCCGACAGGGCCCGACAGGGCCCAGTAGAGCCCGACAGAGCCCGACAGAGCCCGACAGAGCCCGACAGAGCCCGACAGGGCCCGACCGAGCCCGACAGAGCCCAGTAGAGCCCGACAGAGCCAGACAGGGCTCAGTAGAGCCCAGTAGAACCCGACAGAGCCCGACAGAGCCCGACAGGGCCCGACAGGGCCCGACAGGGCCCAGTAGAGCCCGACAGGGCCCGACAGGGCCCAACAGGGGCCGACAGGGCCCGACAGAGCCCGACAGAGCCCGACAGGGCCCGACAGGGCCCGACAGGGCCCGACAGAGCCCGACAGAGCCCGACAGAGCCCGACAGAGCCCAGTAGAGCCCGACAGAGCCCGACAGGGCTCAGTAGAGCCCAGTAGAACCCGACAGAGCCCGACAGAGCCCGACAGGGCCCGACAGGGCCCGACAGGGCCCGACAGGGCCCGACAGAGACCGACAGAGACCGACAGAGCCCGACAGGGCCCGACAGGGCCCGACAGGGCCCGACAGGGCCCGACACAGCTCGACAGAGCCCGACAGGGCCCGACAGGGCCCGACAGAGCCCGACAGAACCCGACAGAACCCGAGAGAGCCCGACAGAGCCCAGTAGAGCCCGACAGAGCCTGACAGAGCCCGACAGAGCCCGACAGAGCCCAGTAGAGCTCGACAGAGCCCGACAGAGCCCGACAGGGCCCGACAGAGCCCGACAGAGCCCGACAGGGCCCGACAGGGCCCGACAGGGCCCGACAGAGCCCGACAGAGCCCGACAGGGCCCGACCGAGCCCGACAGAGCCCAGTAGAGCCCGACAGAGCCCGACAGGGCTCAGTAGAGCCCAGTAGAACCCGACAGAGCTCGACAGAGCCCGACAGAGCCCGACAGGGCCCGACAGGGCCCGACAGGGCCCGACAGGGCCCAGTAGAGCCCGACAGGGCCCGACAGGGCCCGACAGGGCCCAGTAGAGCCCGACAGAGCCCGACAGGGCCCAACAGGGCCCGACAGAGCCCGACAGAGCCCGACAGAGCCCAGTAGAGCCCGACAGAGCCCGACAGAGCCCGACAGGGCTCAGTAGAGCCCAGTAGAGCCCGACAGGGCCCGACAGAGACCGACAGAGACCGACAGAGACCGCCAGAGCCCGACAGGGCCCGACAGGGCCCGACAGGGCCCGACAGGGCCCGACAGAGCTCGACAGAGCCCGACAGAGCCCGACAGAGCCCGACAGAACCCGAGAGAGCCCGAGAGAGCCCAGTAGAGCCCGACAGAGCCTGACAGAGCCCGACAGAGCCCGACAGAGCCCGACAGAGCCCGACAGAGCCCGACAAAGCCCAGTAGAGCCCGACAGAGCCCGACAGAGCCCGGCAGAGCCCGACAGGGCCCGACAGAGCCCGACAGAGCCCGACAGAGCCCGACAGAGCCCGACAGAGCCCGACAGGGCCCGACAGAGCCCGACAAGCCCCGACAGGGCCCGACAGGGCCTGACAGGGCCCGACAGGGCCCGACAGGGCCCAGTAGAGCCCGACAGAGCCCGACAGAGCCCGACAGAGCCCGACAGGGCCCGACAGGGCCCGACAGAGCCCGACAGAGCCCAGTAGAGCTCGACAGAGCCCGACAGAGCCCGACAGGGCCCGACAGGGCCCAGTAGAGCCCGACAGAGCCCGACAGGGCCCGACAGGGCCCGACAGAGCCCGACAGGGCCCGACAGGGCCCGACAGGGCCCAGTAGAGCCCGACAGAGCCCGACAGAGCCCGACAGAGCCCGACAGGGCCCGACAGGGCCCGACAGAGCCCGACAGAGCCCGACAGAGCCCAGTAGAGCTCGACAGAGCCCGACAGAGCCCGACAGGGCCCGACAGAGCCCGACAGGGCCCGACAGGGCCCGACAGGGACCAGTAGAGCTCGACAGAGCCCGACAGAGTCCGACAGGGCCCGACAGAGCCCGACAGGGCCCGACAGAGCCCGACAGAGCCCGACAGAGCCCGACAGGGCCCGACAGGGCCCGACAGAGCCCGACAGAGCCCGACAGGGCCCAGTAGAGCCCGACAGAGCCCGACAGAGCCCGACAGAGCCCGACAGGGCCCGACAGGGCCCGACAGGGCCCGACAGGGCCCGACAGAGCCCAGTAGAGCTCGACAGAGCCCGACAGAGCCCGACAGGGCCCGACAGAGCCCGACAGAGCCCGACAGAGCCCGACAGGGCCCGACAGGGCCCAGTAGAGCCCGACAGAGCCCGACAGAGCCCGACAGAGCCCGACAGGGCCCGACAGAGCCCGACAGAGCCCGACAGGGCCCGACAGAGCCCGACAGAGCCCGACAGAGCCCAGTAGAGCTCGACAGAGCCCGACAGAGCCCGACAGGGCCCGACAGAGCCCGACAGGGCCCGACAGGGCCCGACAGGGCCCAGTAGAGGTCGACAGAGCCCGACAGAGCCCGACAGGGCCCGATAGGGCCCGACAGGGCCCGACAGGGCCCAGTAGAGCCCGACAGGCCCGACAGGGCCCGACAGGCCCGACAGAGCCCGACAGGGCCCAGTAGAGCCCGACAGAGGCCGACAGAGCCCGACAGAGCCCGACAGGGCCCGACAGGGCCCGACAGGGCCCGACAGGGCCCGACAGAGCCCGACAGAGCCCGACAGGGCCCAGTAGAGCCCGACAGAGCCCGACAGGGCCCGACAGGGCCCGACAGGGCCCGACAGAGCCCAGTAGAGCTCGACAGAGCCCGACAGAGCCCGACAGGGCCCAGTAGAGCCCGACAGAGCCCGACAGAGCCCGACAGAGCCCGACAGGGCCCGACAGGGCCCGACAGAGCCCGACAGAGCCCGACAGATACCAGTAGAGCCCGACAGAGCCCGACAGAGCCCGGACAGAGCTTGACAGAGCCCGACAGGGCCCAACCGAGCCCGACAGAGCCCAGTAGAGCCCGACAGGGCCCAGTAGAGCCCCGTAGAACCCGACAGAGCCCAGTAGAGCCCGACAGAGCCCGACAGAGCCCGACAGGGCCCGACAGGGCCCGACAGGGCCCGACAGAGCCCAGTAGAGCCCGACAGAGCCCGACAGAGCCCGACAGAGCTCGACAGGGCCCGACAGGGCCCGACAGGGCCCAGTAGAGCCCGACAGAGTCCGACAGGGCCCGACAGAGCCCGACAGAGCCCGACAGAGCCCGACAGAGCCCGACAGGGCCCGACAGGGCCCGACAGAGCCCGACAGAGCCGACAGAGCCCGACAGAGCCCGACAGAGCCCGACAGGGCCCAGTAGAGCCCGACAGAGCCCGACAGAGCCCGACAGGGCCCGACAGGGCCCAGTAGATCTCGACAGAGCCCGACAGAGCCCGACAGAGCCCGACAGGGCCCGACAGGGCCCGACAGGGCCCAGTAGAGCCCGACAGAGCCCGACAGAGCCCGACAGGGCCCGACAGAGCCCGACAGAGCCCGACAGGGCCCGACAGGGCCCGACAGAGACCAGTAGAGCCCGACAGAGCCCGACAGAGCCCGACAGAGCCCGACAGGGCCCGACCGAGCCCGACAGAGCCCAGTAGAGCCCGACAGAGCCCGACAGAGCCCGACAGAGCCCGACAGAGCCCGACAGGGCCCAGTAGAGCCCAGTAGAACCCGACAGAGCCCGACAGAGCCCGACAGAGCCCGACAGGGCCCGACAGAGCCCGACAGGGCCCGACAGGGCCCGACAGGGCCCGACAGGGCCCGACAGAGCCCGACAGAACCCGACAGAGCCCGACAGAGCCCGACAGAGCCCGACAGAGCCCGACAGAGCTCGACAGGGCCCGACAGGACCCGACAGGGCCCGACAGAGACCGACAGAGCCCGACAGAACCCGACAGAGCCCGACAGGGCCCGACAGGGCCCGACAGAGACCGACAGAGCCCGACAGAGCCCGACAGAGCCCGACAGGGCCCGACAGGGCCCGACAGAGCCCAGTAGAGCCCGACAGAGCCCGACAGAGCCCGACAGAGCCCGACAGAGCCCGACAGAGCCCGACAGGGCCCGACAGGGCCCAGTAGAGCCCGACAGAGCCCGACAGGGCCCGACAGAGCCCGACAGAGCCCGACAGAGCCCGACAGAGCCCGACAGGGCCCAGTAGAGCCCAGTAGAACCCGACAGAGCCCTATAGAGCCCGACAGAGCCCGACAGAGCCCGACAGAGCCCGACAGAGCCCGACAGGGCCCGACAGAGCCCGACAGGGCCCGACAGGGCCCGACAGGGCCCGACAGGGCCCGACAGAGCCCGACAGAGCCCGACAGAACCCGACAGAGCCCGACAGAGCCCGACAGAGCCCGACAGAGCCCGACAGAGCCCGACAGAGCTCGACAGGGCCCGACAGGACCCGACAGGGCCCGACAGAGACCGACAGAGCCCGACAGAACCCGACATAGCCCGACAGGGCCCGACAGGGCCCGACAGAGACCGACAGAGCCCGACAGAGCCCGACAGAGCCCGACAGGGCCCGACAGAGCCCGACAGGGCCCGACAGGCCCGACAGGGCCCGACAGGGCCCGACAGAGCCCGACAGAGCCCGACAGGGCCCGACAGGGCCCGACAGGGCCCAGTAGAGCCCGACAGAGCCCGACAGGGCCCGACAGGGCCCGACAGAGCCCGACAGAGCCCGACAGAGCCCGACAGAGCCCGACAGAGCCCAGTAGAGCCCAGTAGAACCCGACAGAGCCCGACGGAGCCCTACAGAGCCCGACAGAGCCCGACAGGGCCCGACAGGGCCCGACAGGGCCCGACAGGGCCCGACAGAGACCGACAGGGCCCGACAGGTCCCAACAGAGCCCGACAGAGCCCGACAGAGCCCGACAGAGCCCGACAGAGCCCGACAGGGCCCGACAGGGCCCGACAGAGCCCGACAGAGCCCAGTAGAGCCCGACAGAGCCCGACAGAGCCCGACAGGGCCCAGTAGAGCCCGACAGAGCCCGACAGGGCCCGACAGAGCCCGACAGAGCCCGACAGGGCCCAGTAGAGCCCGACAGAGCCCAGTAGAGCCCGACAGAGCCCGACAGAGCCCGACAGAGCCCGACAGGGCCCAGTAGAGCCCGACAGAGCCCGACAGGGCCCGACAGGGCCCGACAGGGCCCGACAGAGCCCGACAGAGCCCGACAGGGCCCAGTAGAGCCCGACAGGGCCCGACAGAGCCCGACAGAGCCCGACAGGGCCCAGTAGAGCCCGACAGGGCCCAGTAGAGCCCGACAGAGCCCGACAGGGCCCGACAGGGCCCGACAGGGCCCGACAGAGCCCAGTAGAGCTCGACAGAGCCCGACAGAGCCCGACAGGGCCCGACAGAGCCCGAAAGGGCCCGACAGGGCCCGACAGGGCCCAGTAGAGCCCGACAGGGCCCGACAGGGCCCGACAGAGCCCGACAGGGCTCGACAGGGCCCGACAGAGCCCGACAGGGCTCGACAGGGCCCGACAGAGCCCGACAGGGCCCAGTAGAGCCCGACAGAGCCCGACAGGGCCCGACAGGGCCCGACAGAGCCCGACAGAGCCCGACAGGGCCCGACAGGGCCCGACAGGGCCCGACAGGGCCCGACAGGGCCCGACAGGGCCCAGTAGAGCCCGACAGAGCCCGACAGGGCCCGACAGGGCCCGACAGGGCCCGACAGAGCCCAGTAGAGCTCGACAGAGCCCGACAGAGCCCGACAGGGCCCAGTAGAGCCCGACAGAGCCCGACAGGGCCCGACAGGGCCCGACAGAGCCCGACAGAGCCCGACAGGGCCCGACAGGGCCCGACAGGGCCCGACAGAGCCCGACAGATACCAGTAGAGCCCGACAGAGCCCGACAGAGCCCGACAGAGCTTGACAGAGCCCGACAGGGCCCAACCGAGCCCGACAGAGCCCAGTAGAGCCCGACAGGGCCCAGTAGAGCCCAGTAGAACCCGACAGAGCCCAGTAGAGCCCGACAGAGCCCGACAGAGCCCGACAGGGCCCGACAGGGCCCGACAGGGCCCGACAGAGCCCAGTAGAGCCCGACAGAGCCCGACAGAGCCCGACAGAGCTCGACAGGGCCCGACAGGGCCCAGTAGAGCCCGACAGAGTCCGACAGGGCCCGACAGAGCCCGACAGAGCCCGACAGAGCCCGACAGGGCCCGACAGGGCCCGACAGAGCCCGACAGAGCCCGACAGAGCCCGAAAGAGCCCGACAGAGCCCGACAGAGCCCGACAGGGCCCAGTAGAGCCCGACAGAGCCCGACAGAACCCGACAGGGCCCGACAGGGCCCAGTAGATCTCGACAGAGCCCGACAGAGCCCGACAGAGCCCGACAGGGCCCGACAGGGCCCAGTAGAGCCCGACAGAGCCCGACAGAGCCCGACAGGGCCCGACAGAGCCCGACAGAGCCCGACAGGGCCCGACAGGGCCCGACAGAGACCAGTAGAGCCCGACAGAGCCCGACAGAGCCCGACAGAGCCCGACAGGGCCCGACCGAGCCCGACAGAGCCCAGTAGAGCCCGACAGAGCCTGACAGAGCCCGACAGAGCCCGACAGAGCCCGACAGGGCCCAGTAGAGCCCAGTAGAACCCGACAGAGCCCGACAGAGCCCGACAGAGCCCGACAGAGCCCGACAGGGCCCGACAGGGCCCGACAGGGCCCGACAGAGCCCGACAGAGCCCGACAGAGCCCGACAGAGCCCGACAGGGCCCGACAGAGCCCAGTAGAGCCCGACAGAGGCCGACAGAGCCCGACAGAGCCCGACAGAGCCCGACAGAGCCCGACAGGTCCCGACAGGGCCCAGTAGAGCCCGACAGAGCCCGACAGGGCCCGACAGAGCCCGACAGAGCCCGACAGAGCCCGACAGAGCCCGACAGGGCCCAGTAGAGCCCAGTAGAACCCGACAGAGCCCTATAGAGCCCGACAGAGCCCGACAGAGCCCGACAGAGCCCGACAGAGCCCGACAGAGCCCGACAGGGCCCGACAGGGCCCGACAGGGCCCGACAGGGCCCGACAGAACCCGACAGAGCCCGACAGAACCCGACAGAGCCCGACAGAGCCCGACAGAGCCCGACAGAGCCCGACAGAGCCCGACAGAGCTCGACAGGGCCCGACAGGACCCGACAGGGCCCGACAGAGACCGACAGAGCCCGACAGGGCCCGACAGGGCCCGACAGAGCCCGACAGGGCCCGACAGAGCCCGACAGGGCCCGACAGGGCCCGACAGGGCCCGACAGAGCCCGACAGGGCCCGACAGAGCCCGACAGAGCCCGACAGGGCCCGACAGGGCCCGACAGGGCCCAGTAGAGCCCGACAGAGCCCGACAGGGCCCGACAGGGCCCGACAGAGCCCGACAGAGCCCGACAGAGCCCGACAGAGCCCGACAGAGCCCAGTAGAGCCCAGTAGAACCCGACAGAGCCCGACAGAGCCCTACAGAGCCCGACAGAGCCCGACAGGGCCCGACAGGGCCCGACAGGGCCCGACAGGGCCCGACAGAGACCGACAGGGCCCGACAGGTCCCAACAGAGCCCGACAGAGCCCGACAGAGCCCGACAGAGCCCGACAGAGCCCGACAGGGCCCGACAGGGCCCGACAGGGCCCGACAGAGCCCGACAGAGCCCGACAGAGCCCAGTAGAGCCCGACAGAGCCCAACAGAGCCCGACAGAGCCCGACAGAGCCCAGTAGAGCCCGACAGAGCCCGACAGGGCCCGACAGAGCCCGACAGAGCCCGACAGAGCCCGACAGGGCCCAGTAGAGCCCGACAGAGCCCAGTAGAGCCCGACAGAGCCCGACAGAGCCCGACAGAGCCCGACAGAGCCCGACAGAGCCCGACAGGGCCCAGTAGAGCCCGACAGAGCCCGACAGGGCCCGACAGGGCCCGACAGAGCCCGACAGAGCCCGACAGGGCCCAGTAGAGCCCGACAGGGCCCGACAGAGCCCGACAGAGCCCGACAGGGCCCAGTAGAGCCCGACAGGGCCCAGTAGAGCCCGACAGAGCCCGACAGGGCCCGACAGGGCCCGACAGAGCCCAGTAGAGCTCGACAGAGCCCGACAGAGCCCGACAGGGCCCGACAGAGCCCGAAAGGGCCCGACAGGGCCCGACAGGGCCCAGTAGAGCCCGACAGGGCCCGACAGGGCCCGACAGAGCCCGACAGGGCTCGACAGGGCCCGACAGAGCCCGACAGGGCCCAGTAGAGCCCGACAGAGCCCGACAGGGCCCGACAGGGCCCGACAGAGCCCGACAGAGCCCGACAGAGCCCGACAGGGCCCGACAGGGCCCGACAGAGCCCGACAGGGCCCGACAGAGCCCGACAGAGCCCGACAGAGCCCGACAGAGCCCGACAGAGCCCGACAGGGCCCAGTAGAGCCCGACAGAGCCCGACAGGGCCCGACAGATCCCGACAGGGCCCGACAGGGCCCGACAGATCCCGACAGAGCCCGACAGGGCCCGACAGAGACCGACAGGGCCCGACAGAGACCGACAGAGCCCGACAGGGCCCAGTAGAGCCCGACAGAGCCCGACAGGGCCCGACAGAGCCCGACAGAGCCCGACAGAGCCCGACAGAGCCCAGTAGAGCCCGACAGAGCCTGACAGAGCCCGACAGAGCCCGACAGAGCCCAGTAGAGCCCGACAGAGCCCGACAGAGCCCGACAGAGCCCGACAGGGCCCAGTAGAGCCCGACAGAGCCCGACAGGGCCCGACAGGGCCCGACAGAGCCCGACAGAGCCCGACAGGGCCCAGTAGAGCCCGACAGGGCCCGACAGAGCCCGACAGAGCCCGACAGGGCCCAGTAGAGCCCGACAGAGCCCGACAGAGCCCGACAGGGCCCGACAGGGCCCGACAGGGCCCAGTAGAGCCCTACAGGGCCCGACAGAGCCCGACAGAGCCCGACAGGGCCCAGTAGAGCCCGACAGAGCCCGACAGAGCCCGACAGAGCCCGACAGGGCCCGACAGGGCCCGACAGGGCCCGACAGGGCCCAGTAGAGCTCGACAGAGCCCGACAGAGCCCGACAGGGCCCGACAGGGCCCGACAGGGCCCGACAGGGCCCGACAGGGCCCAGTAGAGCCCGACAGAGCCCGACAGGGCCCGACAGAGCCCGACAGGGCCCGACAGAGCCCGACAGAGCCCGACAGGGCCCGACAGAGCCCGACAGAGCCCGACAGAGCCCGACAGGGCCCGACAGATCCCGACAGGGCCCGACAGGGCCCGACAGGGCCCGACAGAGCCCGACAGGGCCCGACAGAGCCCAGTAGAGCTCGACAGAGCCCGACAGAGCCCGACAGGGCCCGACAGAGCCCAGTAGAGCTCGACAGAGCCCGACAGAGCCCGACAGGGCCCGACAGAGCCCGACAGGGCCCGACAGGGCCCGACAGGGCCCAGTAGAGCCCGACAGAGCCCGACAGGGCCCGACAGAGCCCGACAGGGCCCGACAGAGCCCGACAGGGCCCGACAGAGCCCGACAGAGCCCGACAGAGCCCGACAGGGCCCGACAGAGCCCGACAGAGCCCGACAGGGCCCAGTAGAGCCCGACAGGGCCCGACAGGGCCCGACAGATCCCGACAGGGCCCGACAGGGCCCGACAGGGCCCGACAGAGCCCGACAGAGCCCGACAGAGCCCGAAAGGGCCCGACAAGGCCCGACAGGGCCCGACAGAGCCCGACAGAGCCCGACAGAGCCCGACAGAGCCCAGTAGAGCCCGACAGAGCCCTACAGGGCCCGACAGAGCCCGACAGGGCCCGACAGAGCCCGACAGAGCCGGACAGGGCCCAGTAGAGCCCGACAGAGCCCGACAGAGCCCGACAGAGCCCGACAGAGCCCGACAGGGCCCGACAGGGCCCGACAGGGCCCGACAGGGCCCGACAGAGCCCAGTAGAGCTCGACAAAGCCCGACAGAGCACGACAGGGCCCGACAGGGCCCGACAGGGCCAGACAGAGCCCGACAGAGCCCGACAGGGCCCAGTAGAGCCCAGTAGAACCCGACAGAGCCCAATAGAGCCCGACAGAGCCCGACAGAGCCCGACAGAGCCCGACAGGGCCCGACAGGGCCCGACAGGGCCCGACAGAGCCCGACAGAGCCCGACAGAGCCCGACAGAGCCCGACAGAGCTCGACAGGGCCCAGTAGAGCCCGACAGAGCCCGACAGAGCCCGACAGAGCTCGACAGGGCCCGACAGGGCCCGACAGGGCCCAACAGGGCCCGACAGAACCCGACAGAGCCCGACAGAGCCCAGTAGAGCCCTACAGAGCCCGACAGGGCCCGACAGGGCCCGACAGGGCCCGACAGAGCCCGACAGGGCCCGACAGAGCCCGACAGGGCCCGACAGGGCCCGACAGGGCCCGACAGAGCCCAGTAGAGCCCGACAGAGCCCGACAGAGCCCGCCAGAGCCCGACAGAGCCCGACAGGGCCCGACAGAGCCCGACAGAGCCCGACAGAGCCCAGTAGAGCTCGACAAAGCCCGACAGAGCCCGACAGGGCCCGACAGGGCCCGACAGGGCCCAGTAGAGCCCGACAGAGCTCGACAGGGCCCGACAGAGCCCGACAGAGCCCGACAGGGCCCGACAGAGCCCGACAGGGCCCGACAGGGCCCGACAGATCCCGACAGGGCCCGACAGGGCCCGACAGGGCCCGACAGGGCCCGACAGGGCCCGACAGAGACCGACAGGGCCCGACAGAGACCGACAGGGCCCAGTAGAGCCCGACAGAGCCCGACAGGGCCCGACAGAGCCCGACAGAGCCCGACAGAGCCCGACAGAGCCCAGTAGAGCCCGACAGAGCCCGACAGAGCCCGACAGAGCCCGACAGAGCCCAGTAGAGCCCGACAGAGCCCGACAGAGCCCGACAGAGCCCGACAGGGCCCAGTAGAGCCCGACAGAGCCCGACAGGGCCCGACAGGGCCCGACAGGGCCCGACAGGGCCCGACAGAGCCCGACAGAGCCCGACAGGGCCCAGTAGAGCCCGACAGGGCCCGACAGAGCCCGACAGAGCCCGACAGGGCCCAGTAGAGCCCGACAGAGCCCGACAGAGCCCGACAGAGCCCGACAGAGCCCGACAGGGCCCGACAGGGCCCGACAGGGCCCGACAGGGCCCGACAGAGCCCGACAGAGCCCAGTAGAGCCCGACAGGGCCCGACAGAGCCCGACAGGGCCCGACAGGGCCCAGTAGAGCCCGACAGAGCCCGACAGAGCCCGACAGAGCCCGACAGGGCCCGACAGGGCCCGACAGGGCACGACAGGGCCCGACAGGGCCCGACAGGGCCCGACAGGGCACGACAGAGCCCAGTAGAGCTCGACAGAGCCCGACAGAGCCCGACAGGGCCCGACAGGGCCCGACAGGGCCCAGTAGAGCCCGACAGAGCCCGACAGGGCCCGACAGATCCCGACAGGGCCCGACAGGGCCCGACAGGTCCCGACAGAGCCCGACAGAGCCCGACAGAGCCCGACAGGGCCCGAAAGGGCCCGACAGGGCCCGACAGGGCCCGACAGGGCCCGACAGAGCCCGACAGAGCCCAGTAGAGCCCGACAGAGCCCTACAGGGCCCGACAGAGCCCGACAGGGCCCGACAGAGCCGGACAGGGCCCAGTAGAGCCCGACAGAGCCCGACAGAGCCCGACAGAGCCCGACAGAGCCCGACAGAGCCCGACAGGGCCCGACAGGGCCCGACAGAGCCCGACAGGGCCCGACAGGGCCCGACAGGGCCCGACAGAGCCCAGTAGAGCTCGACAAAGGCCGACAGAGCCCGACAGGGCCCGACAGGGCCCGACAGGGCCCGACAGAGCCCGACAGAGCCCGACAGGGCCCAGTAGAGCCCAGTAGAACCCGACAGAGCCCAATAGAGCCCGACAGAGCCCGACAGAGCCCGACAGGGCCCGACAGGGCCCGACAGGGCCCGACAGGGCCCGACAGAGCCCGACAGAGCCCGACAGAGCCCGACAGAGCCCGACAGAGCCCGACAGAGCTCGACAGGGCCCAGTAGAGCCCGACAGAGCCCGACAGAGCCCGACAGAGCTCGACAGGGCCCGACAGGGCCCGACAGGGCCCGACAGAGCCCGACAGAACCCGACAGAGCCCGACAGAGCCCAGTAGAGCCCTACAGAGCCCGACAGGGCCCGACAGGGCCCGACAGGGCCCGACAGGGCCCGACAGAGCCCGACAGGGCCCGACAGAGCCCGACAGAGCCCGACAGGGCCCGACAGAGCCCGACAGAGCCCGACAGAGCCCGACAGAGCCCAGTAGAGCCCGACAGAGCCCGCCAGAGCCCGCCAGAGCCCGACAGAGCCCGACAGGGCCCGACAGGGCCCGACAGAGCCCAGTAGAGCTCGACAAAGCCCGACAGAGCTCGACAGGGCCCGACAGAGCCCGACAGAGCCCGACAGGGCCCGACAGGGCCCGACAGGGCCCGACAGATCCCGACAGGGCCCGACAGGGCCCGACAGAGCCCGACAGAGCTCGACAGGGCCCGACAGAGCCCGACAGGGCCCGACAGAGCCCGACAGGGCCCGACAGAGCCCGACAGGGCCCGACAGAGACCGACAGAGACCGACAGGGCCCGACAGAGACCGACAGAGCCCGACAGGGCCCAGTAGAGCCCGACAGAGCCCGACAGGGCCCGACAGCGCCCGACAGAGCCCGACAGAGCCCGACAGAGCCCGACAGAGCCCGACAGAGCCCGACAGAGCCCGACAGAGCCCAGTAGAGCCCGACAGAGCCCGACAGAGCCCGACAGAGCCCGACAGGGCCCAGTAGAGCCCGACAGAGCCCGACAGGGCCCGACAGGGCCCGACAGGGCCCGACAGGGCCCGACAGAGCCCGACAGAGCCCGACAGGGCCCAGTAGAGCCCGACAGGGCCCGACAGAGCCCGACAGAGCCCGACAGGGCCCAGTAGAGCCCGACAGAGCCCGACAGAGCCCGACAGAGCCCGACAGGGCCCGACAGGGCCCGACAGGGCCCAGTAGAGCCCGACAGGGCCCGACAGAGCCCGACAGAGCCCGACAGAGCCCGACAGAGCCCGACAGGGCCCAGTAGAGCCCGACAGAGCCCGACAGAGCCCGACAGAGCCCGACAGGGCCCGACAGGGCCCGACAGGGCCCGACAGAGCCCAGTAGAGCTCGACAGAGCCCGACAGAGCCCGACAGGGCCCGACAGAGCCCGACAGGGCCCGACAGGGCCCGACAGGGCCCAGTAGAGCCCGACAGAGCCCGACAGGGCCCGACAGGGCCCGACAGGGCCCGACAGAGCCCGACAGAGCCCGACAGGGCCCAGTAGAGCCCGACAGAGCCCGACAGAGCCCGACAGGGCCCGACAGAGCCCGACAGAGCCCGACAGAGCCCGACAGAGCCCGACAGAGCCCGACAGGGCCCAGTAGAGCCCGACAGAGCCCGACAGGGCCCGACAGATCCCGACAGGGCCCGACAGGGCCCGACAGGGCCCGACAGAGCCCGACAGGGCCCGACAGGGCCCGACAGGGCCCGACAGAGCCCGACAGAGCCCGACAGGGCCCGACAGAGCCCGACAGGGCCCGACAGGGCCCGACAGAGCCCAGTAGAGCTCGACAGAGCCCGACAGAGCCCGACAGGGCCCGACAGAGCCCAGTAGAGCTCGACAGAGCCCGACAGGGCCCGACAGAGCCCGACAGAGCCCGACAGGGCCCGACAGAGCCCGACAGGGCCCGACAGAGCCCAGTAGAGCTCGACAGAGCCCGACAGAGCCCGACAGAGCCCGACAGAGCCCGACAGGGCCCGACAGAGCCCGACAGAGCCCGACAGGGCCCAGTAGAGCCCGACAGAGCCCGACAGGGCCCGACAGAGCCCGACAGGGCCCGACAGAGCCCGACAGAGCCCGACAGAGCCCGACAGAGCCCGACAGAGCCCGACAGGGCCCGACAGGGCCCGACAGGGCCCAGTAGAGCCCGACAGAGCCCGACAGGGCCCGACAGATCCCGACAGGGCCCGACAGGGCCCGACAGGTCCCGACAGAGCCCGACAGAGCCCGACAGGGCCCGAAAGGGCCCGACAGGGCCCGACAGGGCCCGACAGAGCCCGACAGAGCCCAGTAGAGCCCGACAGAGCCCTACAGGGCCCGACAGAGCCCGACAGGGCCCGACAGAGCCGGACAGGGCCCAGTAGAGCCCGACAGCGCCCGACAGAGCCCGACAGAGCCCGACAGAGCCCGACAGAGCCCGACAGAGCCCGACAGAGCCCGACAGAGCCCGACAGGGCCCGACAGGGCCCGACAGGGCCCGACAGAGCCCGACAGAGCCCGACAGGGCCCGACAGGGCCCGACAGAGCCCAGTAGAGCTCGACAAAGCCCGACAGAGCCCGACAGGGCCCGACAGGGCCCGACAGGGCCCGACAGAGCCCGACAGAGCCCGACAGGGCCCAGTAGAGCCCAGTAGAACCCGACAGAGCCCAATAGAGCCCGACAGAGCCCGACAGAGCCCGACAGAGCCCGACAGAGCCCGACAGAGCCCGACAGGGCCCGACAGAGACCGACAGAGCCCGACAGAGCCCGACAGGGCCCAGTAGAGTCCGACAGGGCCCGACAGAGCCCGACAGAGCCCGACAGAGCCCAGTAGAGCCCGACAGAGCCCGACAGAGCCCGACAGAGCCCGACAGGGCCCAGTAGAGCCCGACAGGGCCCGACAGAGCCCGACAGAGCCCGACAGGGCCCAGTAGAGCCCGACAGAGCCCGACAGAGCCCGACAGAGCCCGACAGGGCCCGACAGGGCCCGACAGGGCCCAGTAGAGCCCGACAGGGCCCGACAGAGCCCGACAGAGCCCGACAGGGCCCAGTAGAGCCCGACAGAGCCCGACAGAGCCCGACAGAGCCCGACAGGGCCCGACAGGGCCCGACAGGGCCCGACAGAGCCCAGTAGAGCTCGACCGAGCCCGACAGAGCCCGACAGGGCCCGACAGAGCCCGACAGGGCCCAGTAGAGCCCGACAGAGCCCGACAGGGCCCGACAGAGCCCGACAGGGCCCGACAGAGCCCGAAAGGGCCCGACAGGGCCCGACAGGGCCCAGTAGAGCCCGACAGAGCCCGACAGAGCCCGACAGGGCCCGACAGAGCCCGACAGAGCCCGACAGAGCCCGACAGAGCCCGACAGGGCCCGACAGGGCCCGACAGAGCCCGACAGGGCCCGACAGGGCCCGACAGAGCCCGACAGGGCCCGACAGGGCCCGACAGAGCCCGACAGAGCCCGACAGGGCCCGACAGGGCCCGACAGGGCCCAGTAGAGCTCGACAGAGCCCGACAGAGCCCGACAGGGCCCGACAGAGCCCAGTAGAGCTCGACAGAGCCCGACAGAGCCCGACAGGGCCCGACAGAGCCCGACAGGGCCCGACAGGGCCCGACAGAGCCCGACAGAGCCCGACAGGGCCCGACAGGGCCCGACAGGGCCCGACAGAGCCCGACAGAGCCCGACAGGGCCCGACAGGGCCCGACAGGGCCCGACAGGGCCCGACAGGGCCCGACAGGGCCCGACAGAGCCCGACAGGGCCCGACAGAGACCGACAGGGCCCAGTAGAGCCCGACAGAGCCCGACAGGGCCCGACAGATCCCGACAGGGCCCGACAGATCCCGACAGGGCCCGACAGGGCCCGACAGGGCCCGACAGAGCCCGACAGGTCCCGACAGGGCCCGAAAGGGCCCGACAGGGCCCGACAGGGCCCGACAGGGCCCGACAGAGCCCGACAGAGCCCGACAGAGCCCGACAGAGCCCGACAGAGCCCAGTAGAGCCCGACAGAGCCCGACAGGGCCCGACAGAGCCCGACAGAGCCTGACAGGGCCCAGTAGAGCCCGACAGAGCCCGACAGAGCCCGACAGAGCCCGACAGAGCCCGACAGAGCCCGACAGGGCCCGACAGGGCCCGACAGAGCCCAGTAGAGCTCGACAAAGCCCGACAGAGTCCGACAGGGCCCGACAGGGCCCGACAGGGCCCGACAGGGCCCGACAGAGCCCGACAGGGCCCGACAGGGCCCGACAGGGCCCGACAGGGCCCAGTAGAGCCCGACAGAGCCCGCCAGAGCCCGACAGAGCCCGACAGAGCCCGACATGGCCCGACAGGGCCCGACAGAGCCCGACAGAGCCCAGTAGAGCTCGACAGAGCCCGACAGAGCCCGACAGGGCCCAGTAGAGCCCGACAGAGCCCGACAGGGCCCGACAGAGCCCGACAGGGCCCGACAGGGCCCGACAGGGCCCGACAGGGCCCGACAGAGCCCGACAGGGCCCGACAGGGCCCAGTAGAGCCCGACAGAGCCCGACAGAGCCCGACAGGGCCCGACAGGGCCCGACAGAGCCCAGTAGAGCTCGACAGAGCCCGACAGGGCCCGACAGGGCCCGACAGGGCCCAGTAGAGCCCGACAGAGCCCGACAGAGCCCGACAGGGCGCGACAGGGCCCGACAGGGCCCGACAGAGACCAGTAGAGCCCGACAGAGCCCGACAGGGCCCGACAGAGCCCGACAGAGCCCGACAGAGCCCGACAGGGCCCAGTAGAGGCCAGTAGAACCCGACATAGCCCGACAGGGCCCGACAGGGCCCGACAGGGCCCGACAGGGCCCGACAGAGCCCGACAGAGCCCGACAGAGCCCGACAGAGCCCGACAGAGCCCGACAGGGCCTGACAGGGCCCGACAGAGCACAGTAGAGCTCGACAGAGCCCGACAGAGCCCGACAGAGCCCGACAGAGCCCGACAGGGCCCGACAGGGCCCGACAGTGCCCAGTAGAGCCCGACAGAGCCCGACAGGGCCCGACAGGGCCCGACAGAGCCCGACAGAGCCCGACAGGGCCCGACAGGTCCCGACAGGGCCCGACAGGGCCCGACAGAGCTCGACAGAGCCCGACAGAGCCCGACAGGGCCCAGTAGAGCCCGACAGAGCCCGACAGAACCCGACAGAGCCCGACAGAGCCCAGTAGAGCCCGACAGAGCCCGACAGAGCCCTACAGAGCCCGACAGGGCCCGACAGGGCCCGACAGAGCCCGACAGAGCCCGACAGGGCCCGACAGGGCCCGACAGGGCCCGACAGGGCCCGACAGGGCCCGACAGGGCCCGACAGAGCCCGACAGAGCCCGACAGAGCCCGACAGAGACCAGTAGAGCTCGACAGAGCCCGACAGAGCCCGACAGGGCCCGACAGGGCCCGACAGAGCCCGACAGAGCCCGACAGAGCCCGACAGGGCCCGACAGGGCCCAGTAGAGCCCGACAGAGCCTGACAGGGCCCGACAGGGCCCGACAGAGCCCGACAGAGCCCGACAGGGCCCGACAGGGCCCGACAGAGCCCGACAGGGCCCGACAGGGCCCGACAGGGCCCGACAGGGCCCGACAGAGCCCGACAGAGCCCGACAGAGACCGACAGAGACCGACAGAGACCGACAGAGCCCGACAGGGGCCGACAGAGCCCGACAGAGCCCGACAGGGCCCGACAGAGACCAGTAGAGCCCGACAGAGCCCGACAGAGCCCGACAGAGCCCGACAGAGCCCGACAGAGCCCGACAGGGCCCGACAGGGCCCAGCAGAGCCCGACAGAGCCCGACAGAGCCCGACAGGGCCCGACAGGGCCCGACAGAGCCCGACAGAGCCCGACAGAGCCCGACAGGGCCCAGTAGAGCCCAGTAGAACCCGACAGAGCCCGACAGAGCCCGACAGAGCCCGACAGGGCCCGACAGGGCCCGACAGGGCCCGACAGGGCCCGACAGAGCCCGACAGGGCCCGACAGGGCCCGACAGAGCCCGACAGAGCCCGACAGGGCCCGACAGGGCCCGACAGAGCCCGACAGAGCCCGACAGAGCCCGACAGAGCCCGACAGAGCCCGAAAGAGCCCGACAGAGCCCGACAGAGCCCGACAGGGCCCGACAGGGCCCAGTAGAGCTCGACAGAGCCCGACAGAGCCTGACAGGGCCCGACAGGGCCCGACAGGGCCCAGTAGAGCCCGACAGAGACCGACGGAGCCCGACAGGGCCCGACAGAGCCCGACAGAGCCCGACAGAGCCCGACAGAGCCCGACAGAGCCCGACAGAGCCCGACAGAGACCAGTAGAGCCCGACAGAGCCCGACAGAGCCCGACAGAGCCCGACAGAGCCCGACAGAGCCCGACAGAGCCCGACAGGGCCCGACCGAGCCCAACAGAGCCCAGTAGAGCCCGACAGAGCCCGACAGAGCCCGACAGGGCCCAGTAGAGCCCGACAGAGCCCGACAGAGCCCGACAGGGCCCGACCGAGCCCAACAGAGCCCAGTAGAGCCCGACAGAGCCCGACAGGGCCCAGTAGAGCCCGACAGAGCCCGACAGAGCCCAGTAGAGCCCGACAGAGCCCGACAGAGCCCGACAGAGCCCGACAGAGCCCGACAGAGCCCGACAGAGCCCGACAGGGCCCGACAGGGCCCGACAGGGCCCGACAGAGCCCGACAGGGCCCGATAGGGCCCAGTAGAGCCCGACAGAGCCCAACAGGGCCCGACAGAGCCCGACAGGGCCCGACAGAGCCCGACAGAGCCCGACAGAGCCCGACAGGGCCCGACAGGGCCCGACAGGGCCCAGTAGAGCCCGACAGAGCCCGACAGAGCCCGACAGGGCCCGACAGGTCCCGACAGAGCCCAGTAGAGCTCGACAGAGCCCGACAGGGCCCGACAGGGCCCGACAGGGCCCGACAGGGCCCAGTAGAGCCCGACAGAGCCCGACAGAGCCCGACAGGGCCCGACAGAGACCAGTAGAGCCCGACAGAGCCCGACAGAGCCCGACAGAGCCCGACAGAGCCCGACAGAGCCCAGTAGAGGCCAGTAGAACCCGACAGAGCCCGACAGGGCCCGACAGGGCCCGACAGGGCCCGACAGAGCCCGACAGAGCCCGACAGAGCCCGACAGGGCTCGACAGGGCCCGACAGGGCCCGACAGAGCACAGTAGAGCTCGACAGAGCCCGACAGAGCCCGACAGAGCCCGACAGAGCCCGACAGGGCCCGACAGGGCCCGACAGGGCCCAGTAGAGCCCGACAGAGCCCGACAGGGCCCGACAGGGCCCGACAGGGCCCGACAGAGCCCTACAGGGCCCGACAGGGCCCGACAGAGCTCGACAGAGCCCGACAGAGCCCGACAGGGCCCAGTAGAGCCCGACAGAGCCCGACAGAACCCGACAGAGCCCGACAGAGCCCAGTAGAGCCCGACAGAGCCCGACAGAGCCCGACAGAGCCCGACAGGGCCCGACAGGGCCCGACAGGGCCCAACAGAGCCCGACAGGGCCCGACAGGGCCCGACAGGGCCCGACAGAGCCCGACAGGGCCCGACAGGGCCCGACAGGGCCCGACAGGGCCCGACAGGGCCCGACAGAGACCAGTAGAGCTCGACAGAGCCCGACAGAGCCCGACAGGGCCCGACAGGGCCCGACAGGGCCCGACAGAGCCCGACAGAGCCCGACAGGGCCCGACAGGGCCCAGTAGATCTCGACAGAGCCCGACAGAGCCCGACAGGGCCCGACAGGGCCCAGTAGAGCCCGACAGAGCCCGACAGAGCCCGACAGGGCCCGACAGAGCCCGACAGAGCCCGACAGGGCCCGACAGGGCCCGACAGAGACCAGTAGAGCCCGACAGAGCCCGACAGAGCCCGACAGAGCCCGACAGGGCCCGACAGGGCCCAGTAGAGCCCGACAGAGCCCGACAGAGCCCGACAGGGCCCGACAGAGCCCGACAGGGCCCGACAGAGCCCGACAGAGCCCGACAGGGCCCAGTAGAGCCCAGTAGAACCCGACAGAGCCCGACAGAGCCCGACAGAGCCCGACAGGGCCCGACAGGGCCCGACAGGGCCCGACAGGGCCCGACATGGGCCCGACAGAGCCCGACAGAGCTAGACAGGGCCCGACAGGACCTGACAGAGCCCGACAGAGCCCGACAGAGCCCGACAGAGCCCGACAGAGCCCGACAGGGCCCGACAGGGCCCGACAGGGCCCAGTAGAGCCCGACAGAGCCCGACAGAGCCCGGCAGAGCCCGACAGGGCCCGACAGAGACCGACAGGGCCCGACAGAGACCGACAGGGCCCGACAGAGCCCGACAGAGCCCGACAGGGCCCAGTACAGACCGACAGAGCCCGACAGAGCCCGACAGAGCCCGACAGAGCCCGACAGGGCCCGACAGGGCCCGACAGGGCCCAGTAGAACCCGACAGAGCCCGACAGAGCCCGACAGAGCCCGACAGAGCCCGACAGGGCCCGACAGGGCCCGACAGGGCCCAGTAGAGCCCGACAGAGCCCGACAGAGCCCGACAGAGCCCGACAGAGCCCGACAGGGCCCAGTAGAGCCCGACAGAGCCCGACAGGGCCCGACAGAGCCCGACAGAGCCCGACAGAGCCCGACAGGGCCCGACAGGGCCCGACAGGGCCCGACAGAGCCCGACAGGGTCCAGTAGAGCCCGACAGAGCCCGACAGGGCCCGACAGAGCCCGACAGAGCCCGACAGGGCCCGACAGGGCCCAGTAGAGCTCGACAGAGCCCGACAGAGCCCAACAGAGCCCGACAGGGCCCAGTAGAGCCCGACAAAGCCCGACAGAGCCCGACAGGGCCCGACAGGGCCCGACAGGGCCCGACAGGGCCCAGTAGAGCCCGACAGAGCCCGACAGAGCCCGACAGAGCCCGACAGAGCCCGACAGGGCCCGACAGAGACCAGTAGAGCCCGACAGAGCCCGACAGAGCCCGACCGAGCCCGACCGAGCCCGACCGAGCCCGACAGAGCCCGACAGAGCCCGACAGAGCCCGACAGAGCCCGACAGAGCCCAGTAGAAACCGACAGAGCCCGACAGGGCCCGACAGGGCCCGACAGAGCCCGACAGAGCCCGACAGAGCCCGACAGGACCCGACAGGACCCGACAGGACCCGACAGGACCCGACAGAGCCCGACAGAGCCCGACAGAGCCCGACAGAGCCCGACAGGGCCCAGTAGAGCCCAGTAGAACCCGACAGAGCCCGACAGAGCCCGACAGAGCCCGACAGAGCCCGACAGAGCCCGACAGGGCCCGACAGGGCCCGACAGGGCCCGACAGGGCCCGACAGGGCCCGACAGGGCCCGACAGAGCCCAGTAGAGCCCGACAGAGCCCGACACAGCCCGACAGAGCCCGACAGGGCCCGACAGGGCCCGACACGGCCCGACAGAGCCCGACAGAGCCCGACAGAGCCCGACAGAGCCCGACAGGGCCCGACAGAGCACAGTAGAGCTCGACAGAGCCCGACAGAGCCCGGCAGGGCCCGACAGAGCCCGAAAGGGCCCGACAGGGCCCGACAGGGCAGGACAGAGCCCGACAGGGCCCGACAGGGCCCGACAAAGCTCGACAGGGCCCGACAGGGCCCGACAGAGCCCGACAGGGCCCGACAGGGCCCGACAGAGTCCGACAGGGCCCGACAGGGCCCGACAGAGTCCGACAGGGCCCGACAGGGCCCAGTAGAGCCCGACAGAGCCCGCCAGAGCCCGACAGAGCCCGACAGAGCCCGACAGGGCCCGACAGGGCCCGACAGGGCCCGACAGGGCCCGACAGAGCCCAGTAGAGCTCGACAGAGCCCGACAGGGCCCGACAGGGCCCGACAGGGCCCGACAGAGCCCGACAGAGCCCGACAGAGCCCAGTAGAGCCCGACAGAGCCCGACAGAGCCCGACAGAGCCCGACAGGGCCCGACAGGGCCCGACAGGGCCCAGTAGAACCCGACAGAGCCCGACAGAGCCCGACAGAGCCCGACAGAGCCCGACAGAGCCCGACAGAGCCCGACAGAGCCCAGTAGAGCTCGACAGAGCCCGACAGGGCCCAGTAGAGCCCGACAGAGCCCGACAGAGCCCGACAGAGCCTGACAGGGCCCGACAGGGCCCGACAGGGCCCGACAGAGCCCGACAGAGCCCGACAGGGCCCGACAGGGCCCGACAGGGCCCGACAGAGACCAGTAGAGCCCGACAGAGCCCGACAGAGCCCGACAGAGCCCGACAGGGCCCGACAGGGCCCAGTAGAGCCCGACAGAGCCCGACAGAGCCCGACAGAGCCCGACAGGGCCCAGTAGAGCCCAGTAGAATCCGACAGAGCCCGACAGAGCCCGACAGAGCCCGACAGAGCCCGACAGAGCCCGACAGAGCCCGACAGAGCCCGACAGGGCCGGACAGGGCCCGACAGGGCCCGACAGGGCCCGACAGGGCCCGACACGGCCCGACAGAGCCCGACAGGGCCCGACAGAGCTAGACAGGGCCCGACAGGACCTGACAGAGCCCGACAGAGCCCGACAGAGCCCGACAGAGCCCGACAGGGCCCGACAGGGCCCGACAGGGTCCAGTAGAGCCCGACAGAGCCCGACAGAGCCCGACAGAGCCCGACAGAGCCCGACAGAGCCCGGCAGAGCCCGGCAGAGCCCGACAGGGCCCGGCAGAGCCCGACAGGGCTCGACAGAGACCGACAGGGCCCGACAGAGACCGACAGGGCCCAGTACAGCCCGACAGAGCCCGACAGAGCCCGACAGAGCCCGACAAAGCCCGACAGAGCCCGACAGAGCCCGACAGAGCCCGACAGAGCCCGACAGGGCCCGACAGGGCCCGACAGAGCCCGACAGGGCCCGACAGAGCCCGACAGGGCCCGACAGGGCCCGACAGGGCCCAGTAGAGCCCGACAGAGCCCGACAGAGCCCGACAGAGCCCGACAGGGCGGGACAGGGCCCGACAGGGCCCAGTAGAGCTCGACAGAGGCCGACAGAGCCCGACAGGGCCCGACAGAGCCCGACAGGGCCCGACAGGGCCCGACAGGGCCCAGTAGAGCCCGACAGGGCCCGACAGAGCCCGACAGGGCCCGACAGGGCCCGACAGGGCCCGACAGGGCCCAGTAGAGCTCGACAGAGCCCGACAGAGCCCGACAGGGCCCAGTAGAGCCCGACAGAGCCCGACAGAGCCCGACAGGCCTCGACAGGGCCCGACAGGGCCTGACAGGGCCCGACAGAGCCCGACAGAGCCCGACAGGGCCCGACAGAGCCCGACAGAGCCCGACAGAGCCCGACAGGGCCCGACAGAGCTCGACAGGGCCCGACAGGGCCCGACAGAGCCCGACAGAGCCCAACAGGGCCCGACAGGGCCCGACAGGGCCCAACAGGGCCCGACAGAGCCCGACAGAACCCAGTAGAGCCCGACAGAGCCCGACAGAGCCCGACAGAGCCCGACAGAGCCCGACAGAGCCCGACAGAGCCCGACAGAGCCCGACAGGGCCCAGTAGAGCCCAGTAGAACCCGACAGAGCCCGACAGAGCCCGACAGGGCCCGATAGGGCCCGACAGGGCCCGACAGAGCCCGACAGGGCCCGACAGGGCCCGACAGGGCCCGACAGGGCCCGACAGAGCTAGACAGGGCCCGACAGGACCTGACAGAGCCCGACAGAGCCCGACAGGGCCCGACAGGGCCCGACAGGGCCCGACAGGGCCCAGTAGAGCCCGACAGAGCCCGACAGAGCCCGACAGAGCCCGACAGGGCCCAGTAGAGCCCGACAGAGCCCGACAGGGCCCGACAGGGCCCGACAGGGCCCGACAGAGACCGACAGGGCCCGACAGGGCCCGACAGAGACCGACAGGGCCCGACAGGGCCCGACAGAGACCGACAGGGCCCGACAGGGCCCAGTAGAACCCGCAGAGCCCGACAGAGCCCGACAGAGCCCGACAGAGCCCGACAGGGCCCGACAGGGCCCGACAGAGCCCGATAGAGCCCGACAGGGCCCAGTAGAGCCCGACAGAGCCCGACAGGGCCCGACAGAGCCCGACAGAGCCCGACAGAGCCCGACAGAGCCCAGTACAGCCCGACAGAGCCCGACAGAGCCCGACAAAGCCCGACAGGGCCCGACAGGGCCCGACAGAGCCCGACAGGGCCCAGTAGAACCCGACAGAGCCCGACAGAGCCCGACAGAGCCCGACAGAGCCCGACAGAGCCCGACAGGGCCCGACAGGGCCCGACAGAGCCCGACAGGGCCCAGTAGAGCCCGACAGAGCCCGACAGAGCCCGACAGAGCCCGACAGAGCCCGACAGTGCCCAGTAGAGCTCGACAGAGCCCGACAGAGCCCGACAGGGCCCGACAGGGCCCGACAGGGCCCAGTAGAGCCCGACAGAGCCCGACAGGGCCCGACAGGGCCCGACAGGGCCCGACAGAGCCCGACAGGGCCCGACAGAGCCCGACAGAGCCCGACAGGGCCCGACAGTGCCCGACAGGGCCCGACAGGGTCCAGTAGAGCCCGACAGGGCCCGACAGGGCCCGACAGGGCCCGACAGAGCCCGAGAGAGCCCGACAGAGCCCGACAGGGCCCGACAGGGCCCAGTAGAGCTCGACAGAGCCCGACAGAGCCCGACAGGGCCCAGTAGAGACCGACAGAGCCCGACAGAGCCCGACAGAGCCCGACAGAGCCCGACAGGGCCCGACAGGGCCCGACAGAGCCCGACAGGGCCCGACAGGGCCCGACAGGGCCCAGTAGAGCCCGACAGAGCCCGACAGAGCCCGACAGAGCCCGACAGGGCCCGACAGGGCCCAGTAGAGCCCGACAGAGCCCGACAGAGCCCGACAGAGCCCGACAGAGCCCGACAGAGCCCGACAGAGCCCGACAGAGCCCGACAGGGCCCGACAGGGCCCGACAGAGACCAGTAGAGCCCGACAGAGCCCGACAGAGCCCGACAGAGCCCAGTAGAGCCCGACCGAGCCCGACCGAGCCCGACCGAGCCCGACAGAGCCCGACAGAGCCCGACAGAGCCCGACAGGGCCCGGTAGAGCCCAGTAGAAACCGACAGAGCCCGACAGAGCCCGACAGAGCCCGACAGAGCCCGACAGAGCCCGACAGGGCCCGACAGGGCCCGACAGGGCCCGACAGAGACCAGTAGAGCCCGACAGAGCCCGACAGAGCCCAGTAGAGCCCGACCGAGCCCGACAGAGCCCGACAGAGCCCGACAGGGCCCAGTAGAGCCCAGTAGAAACCGACAGAGCCCGACAGAGCCCGACAGAGGCCGACAGAGCCCGACAGGGCCCGACAGGGCCCGACAGGGCCCGACAGGGCCCGACAGGGCCCGACAGAGCCCGACAGGGCCCGACAGGGCCCGACAGGGCCCAGTAGAGCCCGACAGAGCCCGACAGAGCCCGACAGGGCCCAGTAGAACCCGACAGAGCCCGACAGAGCCCGACAGAGCCCGACAGGGCCCGACAGGGCCCGACAGGGCCCGACAGGGCCCGACAGGGCCCTGTAGAGCCCGACAGAGCCCGACAGAGCCTGACAGGGCCCGACAGGGCCCGACAGAGCCCGACAGAGCCCGACAGAGCCCGACAGAGCCCGACAGGGCCCGACAGGGCCCAGTAGAGCCCGACAGAGCCCGACAGAGCCCGACAGAGCCCGACAGAGCCCGACAGAGCCCGACAGAGCCCGACAGGGCCCAGTAGAGCTAAACAGAGCCCGACAGGGCCCGACAGGGCCCGACAGGGCCCGACAGGGCCCAGTAGAGCCCGACAGAGCCCGACAGAGCCCGACAGGGCGCGACAGGGCCCGACAGGGCCCGACAGAGACCAGTAGAGCTCGACAGAGCCCGACAGAGCCCGACAGAGCCCGACAGAGCCCGACAGAGCCCAGTAGAGCCCGACAGAGCCCGACAGAGCCCGACAGAGCCCGACAGGGCCCGACAGGGCCCGACTGGGCCCAGTAGAACCCGACAGAGCCCGACAGAGCCCGACAGAGCCCGACAGAGCCCGACAGGGCCCGACAGGGCCCGACAGGGCCCGACAGAGCCCAGTAGAGCTCGACAGAGCCCGACAGGGCCCAGTAGAGCCCGACAGAGCCCGACAGAGCCTGACAGGGCCCGACAGGGCCCGACAGAGACCAGTAGAGCCCGACAGAGCCCGACAGAACCCGACAGAGCCCGACAGGGCCCGACAGGGCCCGACAGGGCCCAGTAGAGCCCGACAGAGCCCGACAGAGCCCGACAGAGCCCGACAGGGCCCAGTAGAGCCCAGTAGAATCCGACAGAGCCCGACAGAGCCCGACAGAGCCCGACAGAGCCCGACAGAGCCCGACAGGGCCCGACAGGGCCCGACAGGGCCCGACAGGGCCCGACAGGGCCCGACAGGGCCCGACAGGGCCCGACACAGCCCGACACAGCCCGACACAGCCCGACACAGCCCGACAGAGCTAGACAGGGCCCGACAGGACCTGACAGAGCCCGACAGAGCCCGACAGAGCCCGACAGAGCCCGACAGGGCCCGACAGGGCCCGACAGGGCCCAGTAGAGCCCGACAGAGCCCGACAGAGCCCGACAGAGCCCGACAGAGCCCGACAGAGCCCGACAGAGCCCGACAGGGCCCGGCAGAGCCCGACAGGGCCCGACAGAGCCCGACAGGGCCCGACAGAGACCGACAGGGCCCGACAGAGACCGACAGGGCCCGACAGGGCCCAGTACAGCCCGACAGAGCCCGACAGAGCCCGACAGAGCCCGACAGAGCCCGACAGAGCCCGACAAAGCCCGACAGAGCCCGACAGGGCCCGACAGAGCCCGACAGGGCCCGACAGGGCCCAGTAGAGCCCGACAGAGCCCGACAGAGCCCGACAGAGCCCGACAGGGCGGGACAGGGCCCGACAGGGCCCAGTAGAGCTCGACAGAGGCCGACAGAGCCCGACAGGGCCCGACAGAGCCCGACAGGGCCCGACAGGGCCCGACAGGGCCCAGTAGAGCCCGACAGGGCCCGACAGAGCCCGACAGGGCCCGACAGGGCCCGACAGGGCCCGACAGGGTCCAGTAGAGCCCGACAGAGCCCGACAGGGCCCGACAGGGCCCGACAGGGCCCAGTAGATCTCGACAGAGTCCGACAGAGCCCGACAGGGCCCAGTAGAGCCCGACAGAGCCCGACAGAGCCCGACAGGGCCCGACAGGGCCCGACAGGGCCCGACAGGGCCCGACAGAGCCCGACAGGGCCCGACAGGGCCCGACAGAGCCCGAGAGGGCCCGACAGGGCCCGACAGGGCCCGACAGAGAACAGTAGAGCCCGACAGAGCCCGACAGAGCCCGACAGGGCCCGACCGAGCCTGACAGAGCCCAGTAGAGCCCGACAGAGCCCGACAGAGCCCGACAGAGCCCGACAGGGCCCGACAGAGACCAGTAGAAACCGACAGAGCCCGACAGAGCCCGACAGAGCCCGACAGAGCCCGACAGAGCCCGACAGAGCCCGACAGAGCCCGACAGAGCCCGACAGAGCCCGACAGGGCCCGACAGAGCCCGACAGGGCCCGACAGGGCCCGACAGGGCCCGACAGAGCCCGACAGAGCCCGACAGAGCCCGACAGAGCCCGACAGGGCCCGACAGGGCCCGACAGAGCCCGACAGAGCCCGACAGAGCCCGACAGGGCCCAGTAGAGCCCAGTAGAGCCCGACAGAGCCCGACAGAGCCCGACAGAGCCCGACAGGGCCCGACAGGGCCCGACAGGGCCCGACAGGGCCCGACAGAGCCAGACAGGGCCCGACAGGACCTGACAGAGCCCGACAGAGACCGACAGAGCCCGACAGGGCCCGACAGGGCCCGACAGGGCCCGACAGGGCCCGACAGGGCCCGACAGGGCCCAGTAGAGCCCGACAGAGCCCGACAGAGCCCTACAGAGCCCGACAGAGCCCGACAGAGCCCGACCGAGCCCGACCGAGCCCGACCGAGCCCGACAGAGCCCAGTAGAGCCCAGTAGAAACCGACAGAGCCCGACAGAGCCCGACAGAGCCCGACAGAGCCCGACAGAGCCCGACAGGGCCCGACAGGGCCCGACAGAGCTCGACAGGGCCCGACAGGGCCCGACAGGGCCCGACAGAGCCCGACAGAGCCCGACAGAGCCCGACAGAGCCCGACAGGGCCCGACAGGGCCCGACAGAGCCCGACAGAGCCCGACAGAGCCCGACAGGGCCCGACAGAGCCCGACAGAGCCCGACAGGGCCCGACAGAGCCCGACAGAGCCCGACAGAGCCCGACAGAGACGGACAGGGCCCGACAGGGCCCGACAGGGCCCAGTAGAACCCGACAGAGACCGACAGGGCCCGACAGAGACCGACAGGGCCCGACAGGGCCCGACAGAGACCGACAGGGCCCGACAGAGACCGACACGGCCCGACAGAGACCGACAGAGCCCGACAGGGCCCAGTACAGCCCGACAGAGCCTGACAGAGCCCGACAGAGCCCGACAAAGCCCGACAGGGCCCGACAGGGCCCGACAGGGCCCGACAGGGCCCAGTAGAACCCGACAGAGCCCGACAGAGCCCGACAGAGCCCGACAGAGCCCGACAGAGCCCGACAGAGCCCGACAGAGCCCGACAGAGCCCGACAGGACCCAGTAGAGCCCGACAGAGCCCGACAGAGCCCGACAGAGCCCAGTAGAGCTCGACAGAGCCCGACAGAGCCCGACAGGGCCCGACAGAGCCCGACAGGGCCCGACAGGGCCCGACAGGGCCCAGTAGAGCCCGACAGAGCCCGACAGGGCCCGACAGAGCCCGACAGAGCCCGACAGGGCCCGACAGAGCCCGACAGAGCCCGACAGGGCCCGACAGGGTCCAGTAGAGCCCGACAGAGCCCGACAGGGCCCGGCAGGGCCCGACAGAGCCCGACAGAGGCCGACAGGGCCCGACAGGGCCCAGTAGAGCTCGACAGAGCCCGACAGAGCCCGACAGGGCCCAGTAGAGCCCGACAGAGCCCGACAGAGCCCGACAGAGCCCGACAGGGCCCGACAGGGCCCGACAGGGCCCGACAGGGCCCGACAGGGCCCGACAGGGCCCGACAGAGCCCGACAGAGCCCGACAGGGCCCGACAGCGCCCGACAGGGCCCAGTAGAGCCCGACAGAGCCCGACAGAGCCCGACAGAGCCCGACAGAGCCCGACAGAGCCCGACAGGGCCCGACAGGGCCCAGTAGAGCCCGACAGAGCCCGACAGAGCCCGACAGAGCCCGACAGAGCCCGACAGGGCCCGACAGGGCCCGACAGGGCCCGACAGAGACCAGTAGAGCCCGACAGAGCCCGACAGAGCCCGACAGAGCCCAGTAGAGCCCGACCGAGCCCGACCGAGCCCGACCGAGCCCGACCGAGCCCGACCGAGCCCGACCGAGCCCGACAGAGCCCGACAGGGCCCAGTAGAGCCCAGTAGAAACCGACAGAGCCCGACAGAGCCCGACAGAGCCCGACAGGGCCCGACAGGGCCCGACAGGGCCCGACAGGCCCGACAGAGACCAGTAGAGCCCGACAGAGCCCGACAGAGCCCAGTAGAGCCCGACAGAGCCCGACAGAGCCCGACAGGGCCCGACAGGGCCCGACAGGGCCCGACAGGGCCCAGTAGAGCCCGACAGAGCCCGACAGAGCCCGACAGGGCGCGACAGGGCCCGACAGGGCCCGACAGAGACCAGTAGAGCCCGACAGAGCCCGACAGAGCCCGACAGAGCCCGACAGAGCCCGACAGGGCCCAGTAGAGGCCAGTAGAACCCGACAGAGCCCGACAGGGCCCGACAGGGCCCGACAGGGCCCGACAGAGCCCGACAGAGCCCGACAGGGCCCGACAGGGCCCGACAGAGCACAGTAGAGCTCGACAGAGCCCGACAGAGCCCGACAGAGCCCGACAGAGCCCGACAGGGCCCGACAGGGCCCAGTAGAGCCCGACAGAGCCCGACAGGGCCCGACAGGGCCCGACAGAGCCCGACAGGGCCCGACAGGGCCCGACAGGGCCCGAAAGAGCCCCGACAGGGCCCAGTAGAGCCCGACAGAGCCCGACAGAACCCGACAGAGCCCGACAGAGCCCAGTAGAGCCCGACAGAGCCCGACAGAGCCCGACAGAGCCCGACAGGGCCCGACAGGGCCCGACAGGGCCCGACAGAGCCCGACAGAGCCCGACAGAGCCCGACAAAGCCCGACAGGGCCCGACAGAGCCCGACAGAGCCCGACAGGGCCCGACAGGGCCCGACAGAGCCCGACAGGGCCCGACAGGGCCCGACAGAGCCCGACAGAGCCCGACAGAGCCCGATAGAGCCCGACAGAGCCCGACAGGGCCCGACAGGGCCCGACAGAGCCCGACAGAGCCCGACAGAGCCCGACATGGCCCGACAGGGCCCGACAGGGCCCAGTAGAGCTCGACAGAGCCCGACAGAGCCCGACAGGGCCCGACAGGGCCCAGTAGAGCCCGACAGAGCCCGACAGAGCCTGACAGGCCCGACAGGGCCCGACAGAGCCCGACAGAGCCCGACAGGGCCCGACAGGGCCCGACAGGGCCCGACAGAGACCAGTAGAGCCCGACAGAGCCCGACAGAGCCCGACAGAGCCCGACAGAGCCCGACAGAGCCCGACAGAGCCCGACAGAGCCCAGTAGAGCCCAGTAGAGCCCGACAGAGCCCGACAGAGCCCGACAGAGCCCGACAGAGCCCGACAGGGCCCGACAGGGCCCGACAGAGCCCGACAGAGCCCGACAGGGCCCGACAGGACCTGACAGAGCCCGACAGAGCCCGACAGAGCCCGACAGGGCCCGACAGGGCCCAGTAGAGCCCGACAGAGCCCGACAGAGCCCGACAGAGCCCGACAGGGCCCAGTAGAGCCCGACAGAGCCCGACAGAGCCCGGCAGAGCCCGGCAGAGACCGGCAGGGCCCGACAGAGACCGGCAGGGCCCGACAGAGCCCGACAGAGCCCGACAGGGCCCAGTACAGCCCGACAGAGCCCGACAGAGCCCGACAAAGCCCGACAGGGCCCGACAGGGCCCGACAGGGCCCAGTAGAACCCGACAGAGCCCGACAGAGCCCGACAGGGCCCGACAGGGCCCGACAGGGCCCGACAGGGCCCAGTAGAGCCCGACAGAGCCCGACAGAGCCCGACAGAGCCCGACAGAGCCCGACAGAGCCCGACAGGGCCCGACAGGGCCCAGTAGAGCCCGACAGAGCCCGACAGGGCCCGACAGAGCCCGACAGAGCCCGACAGGGCCCGACAGGGCCCGACAGGGCCCGACAGGGCCCGACAGGGTCCAGTAGAGCCCGACAGAGCCCGACAGGGCCCGACAGAGCCCGACAGAGCCCGACAGAGCCCGACAGAGCCCGACAGGGCCCAGTAGAGCTCGACAGAGCCCGACAGAGCCCGACAGAGCCCGACAGGGCCCAGTAGAGCCCGACAGAGCCCGACAGAGCCCGACAGGGCCCAGTAGAGCCCGACAGAGCCCGACAGAGCCCGACAGAGCCCGACAGAGCCCGACAGAGCCCGACAGAGCCCGACAGAGCCCGACAGGACCCAGTAGAGCCCGACAGAGCCCGACAGAGCCCGACAGAGCCCAGTAGAGCTCGACAGAGCCTGACAGAGCCCGACAGGGCCCGACAGAGCCCGACAGGGCCCGACAGGGCCCGACAGGGCCCAGTAGAGCCCGACAGAGCCCGACAGGGCCCGACAGAGCCCGACAGAGCCCGACAGGGCCCGACAGAGCCCGACAGAGCCCGACAGGGCCCGACAGGGTCCAGTAGAGCCCGACAGAGCCCGACAGGGCCCGGCAGGGCCCGACAGAGCCCGACAGAGGCCGACAGGGCCCGACAGGGCCCAGTAGAGCTCGACAGAGCCCGACAGAGCCCGACAGGGCCCAGTAGAGCCCGACAGAGCCCGACAGAGCCCGACAGAGCCCGACAGGGCCCGACAGGGCCCGACAGGGCCCGACAGGGCCCGACAGGGCCCGACAGAGCCCGACAGAGCCCGACAGAGCCCGACAGGGCCCGACAGCGCCCGACAGGGCCCAGTAGAGCCCGACAGAGCCCGACAGAGCCCGACAGAGCCCGACAGAGCCCGACAGAGCCCGACAGGGCCCGACAGGGCCCAGTAGAGCCCGACAGAGCCCGACAGAGCCCGACAGAGCCCGACAGAGCCCGACAGGGCCCGACAGGGCCCGACAGGGCCCGACAGGGCCCGACAGAGACCAGTAGAGCCCGACAGAGCCCGACAGAGCCCGACAGAGCCCGACAGAGCCCAGTAGAGCCCGACCGAGCCCGACCGAGCCCGACCGAGCCCGACCGAGCCCGACCGAGCCCGACAGAGCCCGACAGAGCCCGACAGGGCCCAGTAGAGCCCAGTAGAAACCGACAGAGCCCGACAGAGCCCGACAGAGCCCGACAGGGCCCGACAGGGCCCTACAGGGCCCGACAGAGACCAGTAGAGCCCGACAGAGCCCGACAGAGCCCAGTAGAGCCCGACAGAGCCCGACAGAGCCCGACAGGGCCCGACAGGGCCCGACAGGGCCCGACAGGGCCCAGTAGAGCCCGACAGAGCCCGACAGAGCCCGACAGGGCGCGACAGGGCCCGACAGGGCCCGACAGAGACCAGTAGAGCCCGACAGAGCCCGACAGAGCCCGACAGAGCCCGACAGAGCCCGACAGGGCCCAGTAGAGGCCAGTAGAACCCGACAGAGCCCGACAGGGCCCGACAGGGCCCGACAGGGCCCGACAGAGCCCGACAGAGCCCGACAGGGCCCGACAGGGCCCGACAGAGCACAGTAGAGCTCGACAGAGCCCGACAGAGCCCGACAGAGCCCGACAGAGCCCGACAGGGCCCGACAGGGCCCAGTAGAGCCCGACAGAGCCCGACAGGGCCCGACAGGGCCCGACAGAGCCCGACAGGGCCCGACAGGGCCCGACAGGGCCCGAAAGAGCCCGACAGGGCCCAGTAGAGCCCGACAGAGCCCGACAGAACCCGACAGAGCCCGACAGAGCCCAGTAGAGCCCGACAGAGCCCGACAGAGCCCGACAGAGCCCGACAGGGCCCGACAGGGCCCGACAGAGCCCGACAGAGCCCGACAGAGCCCGACAGAGCCCGACAAAGCCCGACAGGGCCCGACAGAGCCCGACAGAGCCCGACAGGGCCCGACAGAGCCCGACAGGGCCCGACAGAGCCCGACAGAGCCCGACAGAGCCCGACAGAGCCCGATAGAGCCCGACAGAGCCCGACAGGGCCCGACAGGGCCCGACAGAGCCCGACAGAGCCCGACAGAGCCCGACATGGCCCGAAAGGGCCCGACAGGGCCCAGTAGAGCTCGACAGAGCCCGACAGAGCCCGACAGGGCCCGACAGGGCCCAGTAGAGCCCGACAGAGCCCGACAGAGCCTGACAGGGCCCGACAGGGCCCGACAGAGCCCGACAGAGCCCGACAGGGCCCGACAGGGCCCGACAGGGCCCGACAGAGACCAGTAGAGCCCGACAGAGCCCGACAGAGCCCGACAGAGCCCGACAGAGCCCAGTAGAGCCCAGTAGAGCCCGACAGAGCCCGACAGAGCCCGACAGAGCCCGACAGGGCCCGACAGGGCCCGACAGAGCCCGACAGGGCCCGACAGGACCCGACAGAGCCCGACAGAGCCCGACAGAGCCCGACAGAGCCCGACAGGGCCCGACAGGGCCCGACAGGGCCCAGTAGAGCCCGACAGAGCCCGACAGAGCCCGACAGAGCCCGACAGGGCCCAGTAGAGCCCGACAGAGCCCGACAGAGCCCGGCAGAGCCCGGCAGAGACCGGCAGGGCCCGACAGAGACCGGCAGGGCCCGACAGAGCCCGACAGAGCCCGACAGGGCCCAGTACAGCCCGACAGAGCCCGACAGAGCCCGACAAAGCCCGACAGGGCCCGACAGGGCCCGACAGGGCCCAGTAGAACCCGACAGAGCCCGACAGAGCCCGACAGGGCCCGACAGGGCCCGACAGGGCCCAGTAGAGCCCGACAGAGCCCGACAGAGCCCGACAGAGCCCGACAGAGCCCGACAGAGCCCGACAGAGCCCGACAGGGCCCAGTAGAGCCCGACAGAGCCCGACAGGGCCCGACAGAGCCCGACAGAGCCCGACAGGGCCCGACAGGGCCCGACAGGGCCCGACAGGGCCCGACAGGGTCCAGTAGAGCCCGACAGAGCCCGACAGGGCCCGACAGAGCCCGACAGAGCCCGACAGAGCCCGACAGAGCCCGACAGAGCCCGACAGGGCCCAGTAGAGCTCGACAGAGCCCGACAGAGCCCGATAGAGCCCGACAGGGCCCAGTAGAGCCCGACAGAGCCCGACAGAGCCCGACAGGGCCCAGTAGAGCCCGACAGAGCCCGACAGAGCCCGACAGAGCCCGACAGAGCCCGACAGAGCCCGACAGAGACCAGTAGAGCCGACAGAGTCCGACAGAGTCCGACAGACCCCTACAGAGCCCGACAGAGCCCGACAGAGCCCGACCGAGCCCGACCGAGCCCGACCGAGCCCGACCGAGCCCAGTAGAGCCCAGTAGAAACCGACAGAGCCCGACAGAGCCCGACAGAGCCCGACAGGGCCCGACAGGGCCCGACAGAGCTCGACAGGGCCCGACAGGGCCCGACAGAGCCCGACAGAGCCCGACAGAGCCCGACAGAGCCCGACAGAGCCCGACAGGACCCGACAGAGCCCGACAGAGCCCAGTAGAGCCCGACAGAGCCCGACAGAGCCCGACAGAGCCCGACAGGGCCCAGTAGAGCCCAGTAGAAACCGACAGAGCCCGACAGAGCCCGACAGAGCCCGACAGGGCCCGACAGGGCCCAGTAGAGCCCGACAGAGCCCGACAGAGCCCGACAGAGCCCGACAGAGCCCGACAGAGCCCGACAGAGCCCGACCGAGCCCGACCGAGCCCGACCGAGCCCGACAGAGCCCGACAGAGCCCAGTAGAGCGCAGTAGAAACCGACAGAGCCCGACAGAGCCCGACAGGGCCCGACAGGGCCCGACAGGGCCCGACAGGGCCCGACAGAGCTCGACAGGGCCCGACAGGGCCCGACAGGGCCCGACAGAGCCCGACAGGGCCCGACAGAGCCCGACAGAGCCCGACAGGACCCGACAGGACCCGACAGGACCCGACAGGACCCGACAGGACCCGACAGAGCCCGACAGAGCCCAGTAGAGCCCCAGTAGAGCCCGACAGAGCCCGACAGAGCCCGACAGAGCCCGACAGAGCCCGACAGAGCCCGACAGAGCCCGACAGAGCCCGACAGGGCCCAGTAGAGCCCAGTAGAACCCGACAGAGCCCGACAGAGCCCGACAGAGCCCGACAGAGCCCGACAGAGCCCGACAGAGCCCGACAGGGCCCGACAGGGCCCGACAGAGCCCGACAGGGCCCGACAGGGCCCGACAGGGCCCGACAGGGCCCGACAGGGCCCGACAGGGCCCGACAGGGCCCGACAGAGCCCGACAGAACCCGACAGAGCCCGACAGAGCCCGACAGAGCCCAGTAGAGCCCGACAGAGCCCGACAGAGCCCGACAGAGCCCGACAGGGCCCGACAGAGCCCGACAGAGACTGACAGGGCCCGACAGAGCACAGTAGAGCTCGACAGAGCCCGACAGAGCCCGACAGGGCCCGACAGGGCCCGACAGGGCCCGACAGAGCCCGACAGGGCCCGACAGGGCCCAGTAGAGCCCGACAGAGCCCGACAGAACCCGACAGAGCCCGACAGAGCCCAGTAGAGCCCGACAGAGCCCGACAGAGCCCGACAGAGCCCGACAGGGCCCGACAGGGCCCGACAAGGCCCAGTAGAGCCCGACAGAGCCCGACAGAGCCCAGTAGAGCCCGACAGAGCCCGACAGAGCCCAGTAGAGCCCGACAGAGCCCGACAGAGCCCGACGGGGCCCGACAGGGCCCGACAGGGCCCGACAGGGCCCAGTAGAACCCGACAGAGCCCGACAGAGCCCGACAGAGCCCGACAGGGCCCGACAGGGCCCGACAGAGCCCGACAGAGCCCGACAGGGCCCGACAGGGCCCGACAGAGCCCAGTAGAGCTCGACAGAGCCCGACAGGGTCCGGTAGACCCCGACAGAGCCCGACAGAGGCCGACAGAGCCTGACAGGGCCCGACAGGGCCCGACAGAGCCCGACAGAGCCCGACAGAGCCCGACAGAGACCAGTAGAGCCCGACAGAGCCCGACAGAGCCCGACAGAGCCCGACAGAGCCCGACAGAGCCCGACAGGGCCCAGTAGAGCCCAGTAGAATCCGACAGAGCCCGACAGAGCCCGACAGAGCCCGACAGAGCCCGACAGAGCCCGACAGAGCCCGACAGAGCCCGACAGAGCCCGACAGAGCCCGACAGGGCCCGACAGGGCCCGACACAGCCCGACACAGCCCGACACAGCCCGACACAGCCCGACACAGCCCGACACAGCCCGACACAGCCCGACACAGCCCGACACAGCCAGACACAGCCAGACACAGCCAGACACAGCCAGACACAGCCAGACACAGCCAGACACAGCCACACAGGGCCCGACAGAGCTAGACAGGGCCCGACAGGACCTGACAGAGCCCGACAGAGCCCGACAGGGCCCGACAGGGCCCAGTAGAGCC